>NC_133772.1:12833778-12882897 GCF_003597395.2 Chelonoidis abingdonii
TCTGCTTTAGACCAGTTAGAACTGTTGCAACTGATAACGGCTGTTACACCAGGCCTTTTAGGTCAATTAAAGTTTAAACATGGAAGGACTCTTGTTTGCTGAGGCCTAAAAGCAGGAAGGCTCCATACCCTTGTGGCCTTCCTCCCTCCCAAGTTACTTAGGGTTATGCGTAGTGACACTGACACCCTGGCCCCGCAAGATGGACCTGACTGAGGGGGCCCTGTTGTCTGTGCCTGCAAGACCTGTCTTGAACTGTGTTCCTGTCATCTAAATAAACCTTCTGTTTTACTGGCTGGCTGAGAGTCATGGTGAATCGCAGGAAGCCAAGGGTGCAGGGCCTTGTCCCCCCACAAACTCTGTGACAACATTACATCCAGAATATCCTGTTCTAGTTCAAATGCTGTGCTCATCCCCATGGTATCAGGATTCAGTTTAATTACATTTTGCAATTAAACCTCCAAAACCATTCCCCTTGGGGAATACCCAGCCCAATTTTCATGTCTATGTAGCATTCCTGGAGGATCTGAATCATAAAGTTACCATATTTTGGCAGTCTGAATCCAAGGTGCTGGTTCTAAATAATACTCTAAAATTAAATTCTGCACCTTAAAGAGGGGCCATTTTCTATGGCATATTTATTTTTGACTCTGGGAGAATTTCTGAAACAGAACAAAGTTTGCACAATTCCATGCTAAAGAAATATCTTCTAGTATTGTTTTTTTATTTTCCAGTTGGCTGCCAACATTACCTCTGTAATGAATACTTAAATTAAAAATATATATATTTTAAATTTCAAGATATAGGAGCTTTGTGGACAGAGTTTCATGTGTCTTCAGGAAAAAAGATATGGATTTTTGTGTCACTAATCCAGTAACATCTTAAATTATGAAGCCACTTATGAATGCTTTCTTCATATTTATGAGATGATTATTTGACAAAGCAACATTTAATATTGCTGAAATAATTACTATGCCTGTTTAATACATCAGTTTGTCTCACATCCTATAAAATGCTGGATAATTTCATAAATAATTATAAAGCATTTTTATAAATGCTACCTTAATGCAAAGCATTGTTGCTAATCCTTTATCTTTCATAAACACAGAAATGACAATTAGATTTTTTTTTAAATTAAGAAGGACTGCATGGCACGAGGCAGGGATGCACTCACTCTCCCCTTTACCAACACATGTAAATCGAGTACCAAAAGAAATTAAAGCATCAGACCAAGAGCAGTGTCACTACTGCCATCTTTCTGAAAAGACAACTTAGATTTTTATCATAGTTACCTGCATCTATTAACTAGAGCTGGGTTCTATCCTCTCTTAGCCACCAGCTCTGCTGCCTCTTTCCTCTTCTAACAAGCAGCTTCCAAGTCTCTGAAACATAATGATTTTTTGCAGTGTTTTGGTGCTGGGGCCACAGGATAAGGAAAGGACTTTCTCATCTGCTCCAACTCATCTTGTTAAGATCTTCTTTCATTTTTGCTGTTGCCCTGAGACTCTATTCCCAGTAACACTGTATACAATGCACTCATTTCTTTTTTCCCCAGCTCAGCTCCGAAAATAATAAAAGGGGAAGAGAGGGGGAAAGTCCTTAGCAGCAACAGATGCCGATTCCCTACTTCATGGCAACTTGGTTTCAGTATTCCTCTCGCTCACTGTTTACTCTTGAGTCTTGTAATGACAACCCACTGGTGGGAGTGCAGATACCAGTGACTTACCCACAGCACTGTGAAAGCACAAGGAATGTACCTTAGACTTTTTCGGCGTTCCTCAGATCCCTCCACTTACTCACTCCGTGCCACTCAAAGGCTTTTCGTTGCCAGCGTAAAGCAGTTTTGCTTATGAGATCTCCTTCAAGGCTGTTGTAGTAAAGTGATCTGGATGCGAGGTGGGGGTTAACTGGGTTACCCAGGGTATTATGGGGTGGAGCATGGCTGCATTCCTCTCCCATGTCCTGCTTAGTTAGTGGGATCTTCTCTTTCCCACCCACCCCCCTTGCATTCTATTGCAATGCAGTTAAATAAAGCAGCTAGTTTCTCACTTACAATCCTGTGAGTAGATCTAGATTTATGGCACTAAGCCAGGGCCGGTGCTACCATTTAGGCGGACTAGGCGGTTGCCTAGGGCGTCAGGATTTGGGGGCGCCAAAAAGCGGCACCCTCCAATTTTATTTTATTTTTTTTAAGTGTTTGAGCGGCTGCTGCCCTGGGAGGGAGAGGGAGTCTGAGCTGCCACCGGCAGCCCAGGGGTTCCCCTGGGTCAGCGGGCCGCCGGCAGCCGGCAGCCCAGGGGTTCCACCGCACAGTTGCTGCTTCACTTCTCCCACCTCCCAGGCTTGCGGCGCCAGTCAGCTGTTTGGCGCCGCAAGCCTGGGAGGAGAATTAGAGCACGACAGCGTGCTCGGAGAGGATGCGGAGCAGAGGTGAGCTAGGGTGGGGAGGTACCGCAGGGCTCCCCGGGCCTGGAGGTGGGGAGCTGCTGTGGGGGGTGGGGAGCTGCCGTGGGCGGGGGGGGGCGCAAGGTGGAAGTTTCGCCTAGGGCATGAAACTTCCTTGCACCGGCCCTGCACTAAGCTGTCCCCCTATAATATGGGCCATGAGGAAAACCTAAGAATGGAAACTCAGGGGAAAACTGAGGATTGAATGCAGGAAATGAGAATTTGGAGCAATATACTGAACAGCTATGGTGAGAGACGGCAGATTGCAGGCATGGTATTGAGGTCACAGCGTAAATTGGAGACCTATTTACCTAGGGCAAACAATCTTTCTAGCATTCCACAGTAGGTAACAACTTTCACCTAACAGGCCAGGGGGAATTTGCATCAGGTTGTTTATATATCTCTGTATTTTTGTTGAGCTCCATAAGTAGTTTTTTCCTAGTTCCATTGAGCATGTGTCCATGTCACAAAACTACCACCAGAATTGGCACCAAGCGGTAAACTCAGAGGGCAAGGGATAGTAATTAAAAAAAATCTCTTCTTACCCCATGAGGATGATCTATCCAGCATAGGATAGAGGTGCATTGGCAGAGAGTAGTATGGAGAAAGCTTGCACTGTACCTTCTAGGAGAATAAATGCAGATTTTTAGACTCAATGAACAGTGTGCCATCACAACCTTTGGGGCTAAATTCACTTTGACAAGAAGGGTAGGGGGAGAATAAGGAGAAAATCCAATATTATATTGTTCAGGTCCATGAACAAAAATTGAAATTCTTTTTAAGATATACAGATAACAGGCAGTGAGCAGGATGTTGGGCGTAAACTATTACAGAGCTGGTCAGCTGAGACTATGTTTCATGCACAGATGGTAAAAGACATTCTAAAAGCCACTGGATCATTTTGCTGATTTCCTAGAGTCCCATTAATTTGAGTTTCCTTAAAAGAGAAAATTCTGCTTATAGGGAGTGTGTGCTGCGTAGACTAACCACACACCAGTGAGTTTCACAACCAATAAAAACCCTGCTTGCCTCGCTCCTGTTTCAGATGTATGCTGGCCCAGTGCACCATAAACACTAAGCTCTCTGCTTTTGGCTATCTTCTTTTAAACAGTGCCTGTAACTGCAGTACCCCTCATTGATGTTGAGGCCTTTCTTCTTCCGGAGGTTTATTAACACTTTATTTATTAGCACATCAGACCAATGGGAGGTTTTGTTAGCATTTTAATCTGCTATTTCCTAACCTGTCATCACTGCCCTGTTTGAAATAGCACCTGTCATAAGTAGATAGGTAAGGGTTAATTTTCTTTGCCTGTAAAGGATGAACAAAGGGAACCAAACACCTGACCAGAGGACCAATCAGAGAACTGGACTTTTTAAAAGTCAGGGGCGGGAATTGTGTACTCCAGGTCTTTTGTTTCTCCCAGCTATGGAGGAAACAACTTTCCTGCTAACTCCTATTTCTTTCTAATTTCTCCTACAAAGTGTAAGTACAAAGGCAACAGGCAAATATGGCTGTTATATGCTTTGTGTTGTATTTACATGTTGTTGATGTGCTGGACTGGTTTAATTTGGCTATCTTTTAAATCAGACTGTTTATTCCTATTTTCTTATAAGCAAGAGCCTGTATTGATCTCTTAATGCAGTAATATGTTTTGTTTTTCTTTCTTTTTATATAAAGTTCTTTTTAAACCTGGCTGAGTTTTTGGTTTGGGTTTCTCCGGTGAGGCTACAGGAAGGGGGGTGGAAATCTCTTATATTGCTTTACTAGATTGAATGCCTCGCCTCGGGGAGGGTGATTTCCCTCTTTTGTTTTGCCTTCAAGGAGTGAATTACTGCATCGCCCAGGCTCACCCAGGAAAAGGGAGGGGGAAGCGGGGGAGCAATAACGAGGAGACAAGGGGGAAGAGCTTGTTTCCCGTTGAGAAGGGAGACCCAGGGGTTCTGGGTCTTGGGGTCCCCCAGGGAAAGGTTGGGGTGACTCGGGGTAACTAGGAACCCTAAATAGTCCTAGTTGGTGGCAGCGAGATAAAATCAAGCTGGGTATAAGCTTGGGAAGATTCACAGTAACACTCAGATGTTGAACTCTAGTCCAGATTTGAGACAGACGTTTTACAGCACCACGTTAGAATGGCTCCCTTTTAAAAATGGAACTCCCTGCATCTCCAGCTTTGACTCCAGAAACAGTCCCTACTGGAGGGTCTTCATGTAATATGGAGCGAAGGTCATTGCTACTGTCATCAATGGTACTCAGTGCTGCTGTCTCTGAGGACCTAGAGTGTTGGGAGCAAGGATGGCTCCAGGCCTGTCATAAATAGATAAGCTAAGGGTTAATGTTTCTTTTACCTTTAAGGGTTAACAAGGGAACCAAACACCTGACAAGAGAAACCAATCAGGAAACCGGATTTTTTAAAAAGCTTAAAGGAGGGAATTTGTGGGTCTTCTTTGTCTTGGGTCTGTGTCTTTTGTCTGTCTCTCAGCTACGAGAAGGTTTTTCTATCTTCTAATCTTCTGTTTCCAAATTGTAAAGTACTGGTAGAAAAACAATACAGGCTTTATTGTTGTTTTGGTTGTATTTACATGTGTGTAGCTTGCTGGATGTTTCAATTGATATCTTTTTGAATCAGACTTGTTTGTTCATTTTTTTCTTTTAAGCAATTGATCCTGTTTATTGTCATCTTGTACAGAGAAATTTTGATGTCTTTTTTCTTTCTTTTTTATATAAGTTTTCTTTTTAAGAGTTGTTTGAGTTTTTTCTCTCTGGGTAGGCTAAGGAACAAGGGAGGGAATGCTCTTGTGTTAGATCTATGGAGGATAAGCTCTGCAGCACAGGAATTGTGTGGGAGGGGGGAAAGGAGAGAGAGAGAATCATTTCTGTTTCCTTGTATTTGGGGTTTGTCTCTTTTGTGGAATAGAGGAGATATGCTTCTTGGATTGTGATGTAAAGAGATTGCATCAATACTCTCAGGTCAGCCCAGAGAGGAAAGTCTGGGTCGGAGAGGGAGGGGGAAGGGAAGTGAGTATTTCCCTTGCGGTAAGACTCAGAGCTTCTGTGTCTTGGGGTCCTCCAGGGAAAGTTTGGGGCCAGAGCGATACAGGCGCTGTAATTCCTGTCTGGTGGCAGCGAGATAAGATCCAAGCTGGTAATTAAGCTTGGAGGTTCATGCTAAGCACCCAGATTTTGGACGCTAACGTCCAGATTTGGGAGAAAGGCTTATGATAAGGCCCCAGCACGCCAAGCGCGTGCTTGGGGCAGCATGCCGCGGGGGGAGCTCTGCCGGTCGCCGGGAGGGCAGCAGGCGGCTCCGGTGGACCTCTCGGCGAGCAGCAGAGCGCCCGCCACGGCATGTCTCCCTGCTTGGGGCAGCAGAATATCTAGCACCGCCCATGGTTGGGAGGTGCAGCATTGATAGACTATCTTTTGGGAATTAACAGGTACAGTCTGATCAAGGGCAGTTCTTTGGATGCACCATCTTCAGGTGTGTCTTCACTGCAGCTGGAGGTGTAATTTCCAGCACGGAAATAACAGGTAGACTTACCTGTTGTGCTAGCTCTGATCAGGCCAGCATACTAAAAATAGCACTGTAGCTGCTGCTGCGTGGGCTGTGGTATGGTCTAGCCATCTCAAGTACAATCCTGTCTGAAACTCTAAGTAAGTAATTGGACCAGCTAGCCTGTCAACTCCAGTACTCCACCGGAACGAGAGGTAAGTTGACAGGAGAGTTTCTCCCATCGACCCAGCATGGTGTAGACACTGCAATAAGTCAACCTAAGGTCATCAACTCCAGTTACATCATTCATGTAGCTGGAGTTGCATAACTTAGGTCGACTTAGCCCAGCAATGTAGACCTGCCCTGGTGGCAATAGGTTCTGTATAAGTATAACATTGTTCAGACCTTGGAGTGGTTTTAAAAACTTATTTAGGCAGAGTCTGAAACCAAGTAAAGATCCTGGTTCTTGTCTTTTGCATTAAAGAGAATGTAGAAACACACCAAAACCCTTAAGATTTGAAATCTTAAACCGCAATGACCCTTTTCCTGTTTATGAATGAGCATCTGGTGCTGTCGGCTGAGCAGTCCATCATATCTTGGCACTGTTCTCACCAGAAGACACAGTGGAACGAAAACAAAAGATGTGACAAATTTGTCCTTTTCTTTCATAATTAACCAAAATATCTCTGCATGTAACAAAGCGTGGCTCCTAATTAACAGACAGGCGAGAAGCTATTTTTAAAATCCAGACCCCCAGTAATTATGTTTGCAGCAGAGAATGATATTTCAGTCAAATGTGACAGACAGTGAGTCCGGTTCCCCAGTGAAGCAATAAATATTTCACACCTGCCAAGCAAATCGGCAGCAGAGGAAGAGGAGGGAATCCCATCGAAAAGGGGATGTTATGCTGTCAGGTCCACAGTCCTGAAGCAGGAAGATCACAGAAGATGCAAAATCATTCATTTCATGACATGACCTGCTAGACAGCACTATGATTAGTAAGACATGGAAATGGGATCTGGCAAAAGGTAATGCTGGCAATATAATTGTTGCAAGGGACTGAGAGATGAACCCTTGAGCTGTAGTTTCTGTCGTCCCCCCCCCCCCAAACCCACTCATGTAAGATCAGAAATAACGATCAGTAGTTTCTGTCCCACCCACCCCACCCCACCTCCAAAAAAAAACCCGACTCATGTAAGATCAGAAATAATGATCAGTGTCCGTGGAATGTTGATGGGGTCTCAGTCCAGTCTTGAGTGAAAGACATCTGCCAAAGCAAATAGCACTAGTTGGCAATCTCAGCAGAGAGATAAAGGGCTGAATAGTTAGGAGTAGGACCCCACCTCTGCTCTAGAGATGATCCCTGCAGATTATTTAGGATTGAAACATATTGGTAGGGGGGAAACTTATGCTAGGGACGAATGAAGGACTTCCTCCTCCAGCACCTTTAGCTGATGTAAAATTTAAAAAAAACCACATCCTTTTGGATTCCTCTTTTCCTGCCTTTTGTAATATGAATTCCAGAGCTAGTTATGGGGGAGGGAAACAGGATGCTAGGGGTGCTAAACACATGCACATAAAAAGATTGTGCACAGTTAGAATTAAATCCAAAGCTATTTCCCTCATGTATTGTCATCTCTTCCTCTCAGTAACTATAAATTTGAAATCCTGTGCAAAATCTATTCCCTCTCCTCTCCCTCCAATTCCCCACTACGCTGTTCAAGTGAAAGGAACTTGGAAAAACAACCTCTTGTTCTTAAAACATTAATGTCTCCTTCAGGTTAAGTAAATGGTTTTTGTACCACTTTCCAATGTAACAAAAGGTCAATCTCTGCAATTTCTCTCTAAGCCCAGCCCTTAGGAGCAGCTTCCCTATTCATCTCTGGGATGTGTATATGAGGCCATAGGGCAGTATATTTCTATCCCTTAGAGATCAGTTTGATAATTTTTAAAGTGAGAATACATGAAATATACTGCCATGCAAAAGGAAGATGCTTAAAAAGGGCCCAAAGTGGGTACCAAAATGTTAATTTGGCTGGGGGAGGGAGAATCGGGGAGTTGTGTATATTAATGGTTAGCACTTACATACCCATTAGTTCACAACTGAAGATCTGAGTGTTTACAGAATTAACCCTCACAACACCCTAATATTATCCCTATTTGTAAAATGGGGAAAGGAACAGAGATGTTAAGAGACTTGTCCAAGGTTGGTCATTGAGTAAGTCTTGAGTGGAGTCTTGAAGCAAAATCAGGAGTCCTGACTGTCACATTCTCTGAGAGCTAGTTTGCATTGAGATGGGAGTGTGCTGCGTTCCAGCACATCACACTCCTAGAACTTAATAAATTAGGTTAGGATTGTTCCTCTATTATTCCAGTAATCACCTTGCCAATCATTCATGTTGTTGGTGCTGCTGTTTGTAAGAATGCTTATTGTTTAGAGCTGTGAAATAATAATCACATTGGATACCTTCTCTCCTTCCTTCCCCCTTGTCTGCCTCTCCCTGTAGTGAAATCAGCAAGTGGAGTTAATGACTGCCAAGCATTAGGAAATATTCTTTCAGTTAAAGCATCTGGCTTCTTGGCAAGCCTCACAAAGAGCCATCCTGACAGCTCTGGAATGTCCACTGAGGCCCATCAAAGGCTGGGAAGTCCTTGATATGCTGTCAGAGCTATGCTCTCCCCTTATGCAGGCTGTTCACCTTTGATCCAGTAAAATTTGCACACTTTTATCTGTTTGAGTTGGAGGTGCTAAAATTTGTGTGCGCGCATGAGCATACAGTTGCCTCTCGAGAGATCTTTCTTCCCTATCAGCTCTTTGAGGAGACAGCACAGGGAAGATGGCTTTCATACCTATGTGGATCTTGCTATATACTCAGGTGATGATCTGAGGAACCTCGACTGCACAGCTAAGTTTCTTTCCAGGACTATATTTCCATTCTGCCTACCTATGTATTTTTCAACGCATCAAAGTACCTGCAGTCTGAAAGGGCCAACACTGTGTAGCTGGGGCTCCAAAATCGATCGTCCTTAAAATCAGAACCCCATTAATTCAGATAACAATGCACCTGTCGCCATCCCTCACTGGGTCACAGCTGAGAGTGCCAGATTCAGGATAGACTGCTGAGAAATGGTGCACACTCACCCCCAGCTGGTGGTTTTTCTGTCATTAGATTATACCAAGCCTGTAACAAACATGAACTTCTGACCCACCACACTGGCTAACAAGAAGTCAAAAATGCAGCCTCCATAGGCATACTTCAATGGCCCATTGTCAGAGTGATGTGTCCTTAATGGGCCATCAACACATATGTCTAGCCTTGATGTAAATCTGTGTGAGGTGTCACCCAGGAACAAACATATTTTAGATACAAATACAAAGCCAATATTCATAACTTTAGATGCAAAGATGGTACAATAGAACTTCAGAGTTATGAACACCTCAGGAATGGATGTTAGTAACTCTAAACAAAATATTATGATTGTTCTTTCAAAAGTTTACAACTGAACAGTGACTTAATACAACTTTGAAACATGACTATGCAGAATAAAAATGCTGCTTTCCCTTTATTTTTTAGTAGTTTACATTTAACATAGTACTGGGGGGGGTGTGTGTGTGTGTGTGCTGCTGCCTGATTGTGTACTTATGGTTCCAAATGACATGTGTGGCTGACCAGTCAGTATGTAACTCTGGTGTTCATAACTCTGAGGTTCTACTGTGCCTGGATTTAACCAGGATAATCATATTTGATTGTAAATTTTCCATGGACACCTTACATGATACACTTTTTTGTATTGGCTTTGTTGCAATTGTATAACAGCGGTAGTATCAATTTTATATAAAAGGTCATATTCAATCATACAGCATCACAGCACCTAGATTGGTTTTGCTTTTGTTTCCCACATGCACTTTAAATTGTCTGACCCCATACCTGACATAATGGGGGACAAAATGTCTTGAGATGGGAAATTGTCTCCACGTTTTATGCCTTGTAAAATGATGTGACTGCTACCAGTAGGAAGGCAAGTGCCTTTGGAGATGAGCTGATATATTGGAGATTATATAATCTTTGGAGATGAGCTGATATATTGCAATGGAGATTTCACTCCCCTTTGCTGTAGCACAGCACCTCACTTAACAAGACTTAGGCCTTGGCTACACTTGGAGGTGTGCAGCGCTGGGAGTTACAGCTGTCTTCATACAGCTGTGTAGGGACAACGCTGCAGTGTGGCCACACTGACAGCTACCAGCGCTGCAGTGTGGCCACATTTGCAGCATTTGCAGCGCTGTTGGGAGTGGTGCATTGTGGGCAGCTACCCCACAGAGCACCTCGTCCAATTTTGGCGCCGTGGGTTGTGGGAAGGGGACAGAAGGGTGCGGGTCACTCCGCTTCCTGTCCCAACGTCCCGTGGTGCATCGCTTCACATCCCACCAGTCACTGTGTTTCCGTCCATGTTTGGCGCCATCATGAGTCTCCCAACAGTTTCTGTGCAGTGCGATTTCTGTGGGAAATGGAGCCCGAGCTGCTAAGGACTTTGCTGCTGAGTGTCGCCAGCGTATCATGTTTGGCAGTTGAGCTATTCCTTCAGCTCCAAAGTGACAGTGAGGAGTCAGACAATGATATCGAGTCGCCTGACGCGTATGATACTAAATTGCTTGTGGCAGTAACGGAAATGTTCAGCACCATGGAATGCCGCTTTTGGGCTCGGGGAAACAAGCGCTGAGTGGTGGGATCACATAGTCATGCAAGTCTGGGATGACGAGCAGTGGCTGCAGAACTTTCGGATGAGAAAAGCCACTTTCATGGGACTGTGTGAGGAGCTCGCTCCCACCTTGCGGCGCAAGGACACGAGATTGAGAGCTGCCCTGCCGGTGGAGAAGCGGGTGGCTATTGCAGTCTGGAAGCTGGCAACTCCAGACAGCTACCGATCGGTCGCGAACCAGTTTGGAGTGGGAAAGTCGACCGTTGGAATCGTGTTGATGCAAGTTTGCAGGGCCAATTAACGCAATCCTGCTAAGCAACCGAAACCGTGAACTCTGGGGACTGCAGGACATTCTGGATGGTTTAGCACAAATGGGTTTCACGCTAACTGTTGGAGGGGCGATAGATGGGACACACATTCCTATTCTGGCACCACACCCACCTAGCTACAGAGTACATTAATTGGGAAGTGGGTATATTACTCATTGGTCATCCAGGCGCTATGTGGATCATCGTGGGCGTTTCATTGACATTTACACACAGGCTGGTCTGGAAACGGGCATGAGTGCATGCATTCTTTCGGAACAGTGGCCCTTTACGGAAGCTGCAGGCCAGACTTTTTTCCCAGACGCGGAAGATCACTCAGTAGGGGACGTTGAGATGGCCCATCTGTGATCACTTGGGTCAACCGTTCTTGACCAACGTTAATGCCTTGGCTCATGATAAACACATGTATACAGGGAAACGCTTGACATGGAGCAAGACTGAAGGTATCAACTACAGGCTGACCGGTGCCGAATGACTGTGGAGTGTGCTTCCGCCCGTTAATTAAAGAGGAGCTGCTTGGCGACATTTTTTATGGGAATGCTAGACTTGGGGGAAAGCAGCATCCCTGTGGTTGTACCGGGTGCATGTACCCTCCATAATCTTTGTGAAGGGAAGGGTAAACATTGTCAGGAATGGACTCCGAGATTCAACGCCTGGAGGTTCTGAGATTGCACAGCAGTAGAGGAAGGCTACTAGAGAGGCCCCAGCACAGGGCTACAAGGAATAGGGATGCCTAGGGAGGAATTTGAGGCTGAAAGCCAAACAGTAAATGTTGGTGCCTTGCACGGGAAGTGAAGTGGCATGTGTTACAATGATTTGACAGTGCCTTTTTTTCCCTGGGGTATAGCATGTTTCACTTATTCATCTGCCAATAATAAAGACGTTCTTTAAAAAGCTAAGAAAATCTTTTATTGAAAAGAAAGTAAGTAAGGGCAGGGGGGGTAGGGTGGTGAACTGTACAGTCAGAGGTATTGAATATGTCCTGCTGGAGTGCTGTGCAATGGATGCTGCACTTTCAGGATGCATGGTGATGGAGTTGAGTTCAGAGGAGTAAGGGTGTAGTTTTCTCAGGGCTGGTAAGGTGAACATGACAGGTGTTGGGGCGCAGCTAGTGGGTAAGAACCTGGATGCTGGAGAGGGATTTTGAGCTGACATTGAGTAACAAGGGAGAGAGCTTTGGGACATGGGGGTGGGGGGCGGCACGGTGGTGCTCTGCTTGCATGGCTACGAGTGACTGTGATACAGTCCGTTTTTGCGTGCCAGGAGGCCTTATCAAGCTGCATTCGTGCTTTTCTCATAGCCAATGCTTTTTCTCTGTGCCACCTTCCTCTCCTCCAGTGCTGAATTTTTTCTCCCCATCCTACAGCTTCTTAGGGCTGCGTCTACACTTAGGGGTAAAATCAATTTTAGATACGCAATTTCAGCTACGTGTAATAACGTAGCTGAGAGTCGAATTATCCTAAATCGATTTACTCACCGTCCTCACCGGCGGGATCGATGTCCGCGGCTCGCCATGTCAATTCCGGAACTCCGTTGGAGTTTGGTGGAGTTCCCGAATCGATATAAGCGCGCTCAGTAAGGATTAAGGATATTATCCCGTCTAGTAGACGCGATATTCAATCCCGATTGCTATCAATTTAACGCGCCGATACGGCGCGTAGTCTAAGACATGGCCCCTCTACTCTCTGGCAGAACTGATTCATAACTGCTGTTCACCATAGTCTTCTTTGCTTTTTGTGGCTTTTTCCTCTAGGTTTTGTAGCCTTTCAGCAGTCTCTGATTACGGCCCAGTCGAGATAGTAGTAGTCAACGACTGACTGTTATTAGAAAGACAAAAATGTGAAAACCTTATAACAGAGAGGCACCATTGTGTTTAATAACACAATGAAGGAGTTTACAGTCTCACTTTTGCATACTTTCCACATACCAAACAGACACAGAGAAGCCCATCAGCAGCACGAAGACATGGTGGAGTAAGGGGAATGCGTGCTAGGTAGTTAATTAATCCTGGTAAGCTATCTCACTGCTGCGGTCACCTGGTTAAGGGGGACTGATGGTTCAGGGCTGCACTGGGGCTTCTGTGCGTTGAGGAAAGCAAAGAGCTGCAGGGGACCTACATTGAACACTATCCTGATATTTTTCCACGGAGTTAATCCTGGAAGATATCTCACTGCTGCGGGTCACCTGGGAAGCAAGGGAGGGTCTTCTAAGCAATGCAGATTCCGCCCTGGCCCCTATGCAGCTTGCCTGTGTGCATAGCAATGGTCCCCCCCCACCCCTCGCGCCACAGTGGCGTGGACGCGTTAGCCTGACTGGGACTAAGGACCACAGTGCTTCCCTATAAACTTGCACAATTGCATTGCCCGCTCTGGCAGAACTTTTTGAGGAGATTACCGAGGCCGTACTTGCGATATGATAGACAACATCAAATGAAGGCTATTCACATCTAGCATGCATGCATGCCAGCCCTAACACCCACCGCCCCCCGAAACATTTCCATCATTGAAAATAAAACATTAGCTGATTACTGGGAACCCGCTCCTCTGCTTCTTTCTATCCAACAAGTTCCAGTGCTTGCGACTGGCTACCTTCCTCCTGGCTGAGAAGAGCTCCTGGCTTGCATGGACTCACTCGTGGACCTGGGGTGATTCCCCCCAGCCGTCACATCTCTCAGGTTTCCTCCCTCCTCCTCTCTCTGTGCTCTGAACTGTCCATCGTGGGTCCTCGAATTGGCAGTGGGGTCACCCCAAGTATCGCAGTCAGCTCCTTGTAAAATGGCAGTCCATGGGGCAGCACCTGAAGGTGCGGCGGTTTCCCTCGCGGGCTTTGCAATAGGCACTCCGCAGCTCCTTTACTTTAACGCTGCACTGCACCGCATCCTGCTCATGGCCCCTTTCCATCATGTCCTTTGATATCTGCCCATAGGTATCATAATTCCTATGGCTGGAGCGCAGCTGTGACTGCACAGCTTCCTCACCAAAAACACTGATGAGGTCCATCAACTTACCATTGCTCCATGCTGGGGCTCGTTTGGCGCGTGGAGGCATGGTCACTGACTGCATGCCACACTTGGCTGAGCAAACCGAAAGGGGATTTTTAAAATTCCCGGGGCATTTAAAGGGCGGGTCACCTGAGGCCAGGGCAGTAGTTTGAACTGATGAGCAGAGTGGCTGAACAGGTATTCTGGGATACCTCCTAATACCTTGGAGGCCAATTACAGCGCTGTTGGTGGCCACACTTGCGGAGCAGCGCTGCATCACCAGCACTGCAATCATTATACCTGAGGCAGAGCAGGAGTACGGCCAGCGCTGCAGCCAGGGAGATGCAGCACTGTATGTGCCTTGCAAGTGTGGATGGTGAGAAGTTGCAGTGCTGGTGGTGAGTTTACAGCACTGCAACTCTCTAGTGTAGCCAAGCCCTTAGTGGAAGAACTATTTTTCATTCGGCGGGGGAATGCTTTCTGGATTCTATACATGAGCTCAAGGGTGGATGCTGGCAGGATAAGTACCTGACAGGGTGGGCATCTGAACACATCCAAATCTTTGATCTGAAGATTGGTTAATAAACTTCAGTGGTAGGGCTTTCCTGTGAGATTTCATGAGGTTTCTGGTCCTTAACTAAACCAGGAAGTAAGCTGCATCTTCTTGGGCTATCTGGAATGTGATTCCACAGCCTGCCTTGCAACTGTCAATTTCATTTGATCTTGTGCTGGACAGAGCCAGCAATGTTCCCAATGAAAATCACTATTTCTCATAATCTAATTTTGATCTGTTTAAGTACTTAAACGTAGGTATGTGTTCTAAACTTAGTGAATGGGATGGCAGCCTGGGCTCTGAATTTCCTTACTTTTGGGGATTTCTCAGATGTTTAATGTACCTTGAAAGTTCAATATGGCACAGATCTAATTGACTTGACTGTGTAACAAGATTCCATATGGGTTGTCAGCAGGCTTTGAATCCATGATCTTCAGCAGTGTAGCACAGACCTCTGCTGCTTAGCGGTAGCAATGCTAGTAGATATCCTCTAACATGGAGGTTCTCAAACTGCGGGTTGGGACCCCTCAGGGGGTCACGAGATTATTACATGGGGGGTCTGAGCTGTCAGCCTCCACCCTAAACCCCGCTTGGCATCCAGCATTTATAATAGTGTTAAATATATTTTAAGGTGTTTTTAATTTATAAGGGGGGGGGTGTCTTACTCAGAAGAGTGCTATGTGACTGGGTTCACCAGTACAAAAGTTTGAGAACCAGTGCTCTAGCAGAACGGCTGCTATAGGAGGATGCTACACGTGCTTCTCTGGCATGTGAAATCTGCAGATCTTCTGACTTGTGTCGTACTTAGATACCATGATGATGGGCGTTGCAGAAAATGGAGACATTTTTCTCAGTCTGAATTAATGTGAATTTGGTGCTTGTGAAAGGTGCTGGATTGAAAGCCTTAGAAGCTCAAGATCTGTAGATACTTCATGTGCGTAACCGGTAGCTATGAAAACTTTCCTTGCTGCCCATCTGCCAATGAATCTGAGCTGTGCCCTAAACAGCCTCTTTCTAGGGGTACTTCAGTCACAATGACCAGCGGTGGCTCCAGGCACCAGCGCTCCAAGCACGTGCCTGGGGCTGCGAGTGGCAGCCTGCTAGTCCCTGCGAGGGCAACAGTCAGGCAGCCTTCGGTGGCTTGCTTGCAGGAGGTCCATCGGTCCCGCAGATTCAGCGGCAATTCGGCAGCAGGTACGCCGAAGCCATGGGACCGGCGGACCTCCCACAGGCAGCCTGCCTACTGTGCGTGGGGCAGCAAAAAAGCTAGAGCTGCCCCTGACACTGACCAATTCAGGCCTTGGCACCTCTCAGACAGCTAACCAGGGAGTCAGTATACAGCTGCTCACAGTGGTATTTCTCCTGGTGGACTCTTGTCCTCAGAACAAAGACCTGAGGTCTCGAAGGATCTGTTGGACGGGAACAACTTTGTCAGCTGTCTGCTGAATACTCCTTGTTTACAAAATAACTTTTTAAAATCTTAGCAGATTCCAAGAAAAGCTACAGCAACGTCAGAGACTTTGCCCTGTGTAATAATGCTAATCATCAACAGCAAGAATCTTAAGTGGCCTTAAGTCTGTAGTAGGGGTTGTGGGAGGGAACTCTGCATCCAGGCAGAAGAGAGCAGCTTCATCCACCCAGAGGAAGAAATAGATGGAAAAGCCCTGGAAAATCTGTTGGAATATTGAAATGTGTCTTGCTAGGAGGAAAAGGGCATAGGAGCAATCACAGCAACATAACACGAGAGTATGTAGATGGCTGTTAAAGAAGGGAAGAGAGCGCCCTGTTAGATCAAAGGTCCAGCACCTTAAGAGAAGATAATGTGATGAAATGAACCACTCCTCTCTAGGAGGCTGTTGGGTTAAAAGAGCTGAGGATTCATACCCTGCTGGAAATGGCCCCTACTAATTCCAGAGCTGTTGTGTGTTTTGTCTGGAAGCTGGTGGGAGGGGGAAGAAATCTGTGGAGTGGGCAAATCAAGGCAAGGGCACTGAGAATAAGGAGGCAAGCAGTGGTGCATGCATTTCTCTCACAAAATGCAAAGAAGGGAGCCTCCCCTTGAAAGTTACCATAAGGGGACTGTTGGCCCTTCCCTCAATAAATCTAGAGGGAGGAGGAGGGTTAGTTGCCATTCCCCCATACCATGAGAAGGTGGGGGAATAGCTGAAGAGAACTCAGGAGGGTCCTGGGACTGAAGGGGCCTCTGACCAATCAGAGAGCTCCACACCCGGGCCAATGGGAAGTGGTCAGCACCCCAACTCAGTCTGATTGACCAGGCAGCCAGGCCAATCTGGGGGCCCCATTTCAGGTCCTGGGCTCTGGGTAGAGCTGAGGGAAGGGGAGAGCGCAGGCTGAGGGAGGAGGAGCAGCCCATGGGGGGGCGCTAAGTGAAGACACCGGGACGGGTGTCAGAGAGACGAGCGTGAGGCTCAGTGAGGAGAGCGGGAAGCTGCCCTGAGCAGGTGAGAGACCCAGCCAGGCAGGCCCCCCCAGAGGAGCGGGAACGTGACACAAGAGACAGGGTGGCCTGGGAGGTCAGAGACTGCGGCTGGTTCTACAGAAGCTTCTCTGGTCCAGTCCTGAGGCGAAGACCTGCATGCGCTGCACATGGCTCGGGCATAGGTGGCCCCACCTCGCGGTAGACCAGGGAGTCTGGGGCCCAGTGGAGGATGGTGGGTTTTTTTCTTTCTCTCCTTTGCAGTTGACACTTGCCAAGGAGGTGGGGGGGGAGACAGGCTGCTCCCCTCGGGTGACTACTTGGCCAATGTATTCACCCACTTTCAAGGCTCATTCACTAAAGCCCACTGCCCATGTCCTTGCAAAACCGTCTCTGTTGTAGGGGAAGATTTTGGGCTTGCACAAAAAGGGGAGGGGGTGTCACCACCCCACAGAAGAGACTATTAATATTTACAGTGGGTTTGTGGGGGCGGGGGTGTAGATACAGAAAAAGTAAATAGTTCTGTATTTTTTTTTTTTTTATTCGGGTGTCGGAAGTAGCATAAGGATTGGTTTAGTATAATTTAAAACTTTTCAACTGCTTAGTATATTTTGAAACCTGCTCACAATTTCTCTCCTGTTTTTAGGCTGTTCCTGAGAAAGATACAGTTGTTTGATTTGGTGTTTTGTGTGTGGTTCCATTTTAGACAAAGTTGCTATCCCAGTTAATTATCAATAGGTAATATACCCCTATCTAGCAACCGGATGAGAGCACACTCATGTCACAGACGATCTGATGCAGGTAAGACAAATAAGTGGGAAGGAGCAAGGAGGTACTGTGAGAGCAGGAGGTGATTTGTAAACTCCCTCAGCATAATCTCTAGTGTTCCCAGCATCTTATCAGCACCTCTCTCAAGAGGGGAGGTAATTGGGTTGCAGCCTTAAAGACAATCCCAGAGCATTCTGGGGAGTCAGTAGGCAAGGCCCTGCTGATGTAGTCTTGCTGGGAAGATCGAGGGAAAGGAAGTCAACTTACGCACACAGTACATAGTAAGCAAGTCATCCAAGGTCAGTGGCGGAGCCAAGATTGGAATCCTATTTCCCAATCCTGTGCTCTGATCGCTAGACATTCACATGACCCAGGAAGAAGTCTTGTTATCCCATCAAACATAGACCATGCCATTAGTGCTGAAATGCAGAAACTCTGATCCATGATCACCACTCAGATGTTCCAGGTATGCCTTGGCTTTGCTTATTTGCCGTCTCTCCCCATCTGATGTTGCAGCAACTCAGCTATTTAAGAAGCTGTTCTGACTTTCAGAAGGTTCTGATGATGGGATTCTCCCATCTTCTGTGCTAATGTTCTCTTCTGTCACTCTCTAGGAGAGAATTTTCTCCCCCACTTGCTAATTCCCCTAAGTTACCTGCCCAGAGTGTGCTTGAGAGAGCTAGCTAGCCTCATTGCCAGTTATGCAGATTGGTATCTTTTGCCCTCCTGGTTAAGGGAGACTTGTTGCATTTCTCACAGCAGAAGTTTTGTTTTGCTATTGTCTGGCACTTCCTTTCCAAACCAACCCTACGTATGAACGGTTCAACAATACTCAGCCCCACAGTAATGGTTTTCTGTCTTGTCTTTGCTGAGTTTGAGGGGGACAGGGTGAGGGGTGAAAACATCTAACTGGTAGCTCACTGATTGCAATTGTAATATTACTGTGAAACCTACCACAGGCATCTCAGTGTCTCGAGCAGTCACATTAAAATATCCCTTGGTTTTCCAGTTAAATGCTCTTCAGCATTTAAACACCCACCTCTGCTAGGCAACTGATTTTGCTGTTCCATTGTGAAGTCTATTATTATTAATAATAAGCTCTTTGAGCACTACAGAAGAAAATGCTATATAAAATGCTTTATAAAAGAAGACATGTATAATTCTTCCCACTTTTCAGGGGGGAAATTGAGGCACAGAGAGGGAAATGACTTGTCCAGTGTCTCACGGGTGAGCAGTGGAAGAGCTTGATAGGTTATTATATACTAAAATAATAACTTAGATCTCAAATAGCATTTTTCATCCATAGAAGCCTAAAGGGGTGTGTGAGTGTATTGGGATATATTTATGTTACATAGACACAACCTCCTCAGAAGAAATAAAGGGTCTGATTTCTGCAGTCCACATGTCTTGTTCCTTTTAAACCCTTTTGATGGTAACTTCATATAGCATTCCTTTATTTGGTATGGAGGCCATGGATGCTTATGTGCCTTTTCCTGTAAACATTAGCATCTACAAAGCGCCTTAGAAAAGATGAATAACAGCAACATTGACCGCCCTTAATAGTAAGCAATGCCAAGAATTTTTCCCCAAAATGCAATTTGTGTGTGTGCGTGCGCACATGTGTGTGTAGCTAGATCTTCTGCCTTGTTTAGCATGTACAGATATGTTCTCAGGGGATGCCTCCTTCCCTGGTAATGCCCCATGCAGGACACAGTGTAAAGTGCTGATTAAGCCATGACATCTACTAGATGGAATGTCAAACTCGCTCATATGTGGGTTGCTTTTTAGTGGATTTCCTGATTTGATTACAACTAATAGAGCTTCTCCATTTGCTCAGGTGTTTAACAAGCTGTGTTCCTGGCATGTGAAATCCTAGATTCTAGTCATGGCAGTGCATCTGTATATCTTAGCTGGCAATCATAGCATCCGTTGTGACATTGGCTGCAGCACAGCTGGACTTGTACATCAAAACAGGAACTTTCTTGCAACAACCAGAGATGCTAAGTGGACACCCCACATCCTCACATGTCAGTAGGCACTTTTGACCTCTCTGCTGTTTTCCCATAGACACACACACACAGCTCATGCAGAGATCTTACTCCTACATGGAAAGGTTTACTGTACATTGGGCGGTTAGTTTAAACCTTTCAGTGCTACTTTACTGCCTAGTAGAAGAGATTCAATCACAGAGTTCCCTCAACACAGTCATACTGCCTTGGACTTTTTCTCAGCCATCATGCCCCTGCTACATGTTCTGATTTTTTGGATGCATTTGGCAGCATCACAAAATCCTGTGAGTCAATGAGTTGTTCCTTTCACTCTTAACTTTCCTCATGGATCCATATTATCTATGTCTCTGTGCTAGGCTTTCAGCAATATCTACAGCTAACGGAACTCATCAACTGTTGCGATGCTAGGTTGTACTTGGAGCAAAATGGTTTAGAGAAAATATGGACAGAATAAAGAGAGATCTTTTCTCCATGATAGGAGCCTGGCAGGAGGAATCTAGGCTACTTCAGCAACATCGTCGGCAGTGCAATGTGGCCTTTGAGATATTCAACAATTAAATGGCTTCTCCTCCCTTTTTTTCTTTTTCTCAAGCTAGGCTCTATGGTGGATAGATATGAAGGGAAAGGCCAAGATATTAAACATAGCCTTCCCTCAATGTATAAGATGATCTTTGCATTCTGTTTGGAAAAAGTTTTACTCCCAGTAAATGCTAGCGTGATGTTTTCTCGCAGCTATGATAGGCCTCAAATGAGACAATTAATATTTCATAGCTGCTGAGTTTGGAAAGTGACTAGAAAAGATATGAGCAGGGGTGGGAGGATGGTGGGTTTGTTTTTGTTTTGTTTGTTTAATTCACAAACAAAAATTGATTAAAAACCCCAAGTTAACAAAAGTGCTGAGGTGAGGCTGCAAGCTTACTCCTTTAAAAAAAACTGCAGGCACACTCAAGGATTTTCATGCCCATCCTTGTGTTGGCAATTTCTACATTGCTACCCCTAGGCAAACAGTTGGGCTCTGATGATACAGGGATGGCTTCCCATCAGGTCTGAAATATTTCAGTTCAGTGGAGCTCATGCTCCGTCACTGTGGTCAATTTATCTGCCCTTGATCCTTCCAAGGCAGATGAACAGAACTCCATGAGGTTAGCTGCATGGTTATCTTGAAACCTGAGTGATCTGCTCTGGATGGACACTAATAAAATACCCTGTCTATTTAAAAAATGTTTGACCCTGTGTCCGTCCTTCCTCCCTCCCACCATGCCTGCTGTGTGACCCACATTCACTTGTGTTGCCTGCTGCTGAGTTGCTGCCTTCCATCCCAGAGCCTGGCTGTATTTCAGTGGTGCTTTTAAGTACATCTGATGGTTTATAAAGCACTTTGGAGCTGGAAGATGCTCTGGAAATACAAGAATATTAAGGAAAGGGGAATGATTCAGAGTAACTCTTTCAAAGAATTTACATGCTGCTGTAAGAAGCTAGCGCATTAAGGATGTTACTTGGCCAAGTTTAAAGGACATGGCATCTGAAATACAATTTACTTTTAGATGCTCTCTGCCTGCGTAGGAATGGGGGTCAGCCTAAAGTTCCCGTGGATGCATTCATAAGGAGGAGGTGGCTTCTGTACAATTACAAAACAGTGAGGACAAAGTCAATGGGCACATCATGATATATCCCTCTTTCTTGATGCATTTGTTCAAGGCTGACATTTTGAAGAAGTGGGGCACATCAGGGAAGCTGCAAATATACAGGGGGAGGTCTAAAGCAGGGGTTCTCAACACATTTTTTTGGTTCCACCCCCAATCCCCTCTTTTCTCCCAGGAGGCAGTCATGGCCATAGAAAAATCCCCTGGTAGACACATTTGAGAAACACTGGTCTAAAGGGCTGGTGGAGGGCCACAAGGAGCTCTTGGGAAAGGAGGGGAAGCAGAACAAAGTAGGGAAAATATAAAGACATGCTGATTTATTTTTCCCCCCCTACAGCATAAACAGTGTTACCAGAAACCCAAACCTAACTAAGGGCTAGTCTACACTGGCAACGCTAAAGTGCTGCCGAGGCAGTGCTTTAACATGCCTTGTGTGGTCGAGGCGCAGCGCTCTTAAAAAACCCACCTCCACGAGGGGCGTCTACACTGGGGCTTTACAGCACTGAAAGTTGCTGCACTCAGGGGTGTTTTTTCACACCCCTGAGCGAGAAAGTTGCAGCACTGTAAATTGCCTGTGTAGACAAGCCCTAAGGGAAGTGGGGCCACACCACAAATAGCACTGCCTGTCTCCCCTGATGGCAGTCTCCGTAGAGGCCAAGAACGGAATGGATTATGAAGACTTAACTCTGGCAGTGTCTCCAAGCTAGCTTTAGGGCAGTATACGGGAAACCTGCCATGCCAATGGTTGTGCTTTATCTTTTCTGGGGACAAACAGAGGTTTCAATTCCTCAGCCTGGCACCTTTAACCAGCACGGGATTCACTCTTAAAGAAAATGAAATTCAAAAGGACAGGCATTTAGGAAATTGGAAAAGTATTATTGAGCTGCATCCAGCCACGGAGCACAGCTCTGATCCTAAAGTTCAGAGAATTTTGCCAGGTGCCCCATATGCTTACGATAGATGGAAACCTTCCCCTTTCTGGAGCTGTACATATTAACATATCTTATCAATTAGGGAGATCAGCATGTACTTTCCTTCCTAATGTTTATACTACACAGAATTAACCTGCTTCTAAATGGATAATCAGCACGGATGCACTAAAAATGGGAGGTGACTTACATGCCTATAATACCATCTGCTTTATTGGAATATTTTACAAACCTGATGTTTAATTTGCTCTCCAGGATTTGGTGACCAATTATTCTGTAATTTCCCAAATTAATTACAAGAACCACAGAGAGGCGTTAAAAAAACAAAAAGACAACTCCTTGAGGGCTGATATTTATACAGGGAAGGAATGAGTAATAGAGCATGGGAAGGGAAGGGCTTTGGAGAGAAGAGTTGGCCAGAGTCTGAGGCTGGAGCATAGTAGACCCCAGGTGGAGGGCTGGAGGCTTGCTTGCCTTGCTCTTGTGCTTTTTTGTTTTGGTTTTAATTATAAAGCTGTTGCATTTTGACAGAGCTGCTAGTGCTGGGAGCTGGTGGCATGTTCCATAGTTTGGCTCACTGAGCTAGGGCTAAGTAGCTGTAGATGCAGCAGCATTTCCTGGATAACAGAGAATGGCTAGAGCAGGGAGACTCCAAGACGCGAGGAGTCCACAGAAAGTACTTAGCTGATCTGTGCTGAATTCTGAGGCCATCTGACTAAGTGAATCACTGGATGAGCAGTGCTGCCCTGTTGGGGAATATAATAACTACCATCTTGTTGCAACCCAGTTGAGCCATGTGGTCTCATTTTGCAGGTGGCAAAACTGAGGTGCACATGCTGATTTGCCCAGGATCACAAAGTGAGTTGGTGTTAGAACAGAAGTGGAAGCCAGGTGTCCAGGCATTAGACCTGGCTTTCTGCTTTCAAATTATGCAGGAACATCTCCAATAATGGAGTCTCTCTATTGATATTCTGCCACTACTCTAATGAGCTAAGATTCTGGCAAAACAGTGCAAAAAAGCTCTAATAATTAACAAACCCATCAGGATGTGATCCTGAGAGATCTGCATTTCTAAAGCAATCTCGTGAAGAGCTTCATGGAAAGCAATGGAGCTCTAGCCCCTCCTTATTGCTTGCATGCTCCTTGTCACTGGAGCCCTTTAACTAAATGACTGTGCATAGCTACTGGGCCCTCATACTCTTGGTGGTTTCCAATATGTAAAAGGTCCTGTTACCAAAGGTGGGAGAGAAAGTGCTGATAAACAGGGAAAGTGTCAAGTTCAGGCCCTTCTAGGTGCAAAACAGCATACTCTTCCTAGCGTTAAGCTGACTGCCCCAGCCTGAATCATATGCAGCATTAAAAGCCATACCTGGTGCAATTTATTGTGACTTTGTAGTGGTCTTCACTTGGGGCCAGCATGCCTAATGAGCAGGCCATGGCTGAAGTCTCCCAGAATCTTGGGGTGGCTTTGCTGGCAATAGGAGGGCCTGGCAGCCAAGCTATAGTCCACCATTTCCTGGGGCTGTCATAAACAGATAGCTACGGGTTAATGTTTCTTTTACCTGTAAAAGGTTAACAAAGGGAACCAAACACCTGACCAGAGGACCAATCAGGAAACTGGATTTTTCAAAGCTCAGGGAGGGAATATTTGGGGGGGGTGTCCTTTGTCTGTGTCTTTAGTGTTCTCTCGGCTCTGAGAGCGTTCTCTCTCTATCTCCAGGCTCTTCTAATCTTCTGTTTCCAAGTTGTGAGTACAAAGTAGAAAAACAATAGGCTTATATATTTTTTTTTTGTATTTACATGTGTGTAGTTGCTGGAATGTTTTAAATTGTATTTCTTTTTGAATAAGGCGTTTATTCATGTTTTTCTTTAAGCAATTGACCCTGTATATTGTCATCTTGATACAGAGACCATTTTATGTCTTTTTCTTTCTTTTTTAGATCTGTTTGAGTTTTTCTCTGGTTAAGGCTAAGGAACGAAGGGGGGAAATCCCTTTGTGTTAGATTGACTAGGTTTGAATCTGCATAGCCTCTGGGTGAGGGGGAGAGACACTTAATCTCTCTGGGTTTGTGTTTCAAGGAATTGAAAGCGGGAAAATCTGGGAGAGGTAAAGAGCAGGAAGGGAAGTGGGTTACTTCCCTTTGTTGTGAGACTCAGGCATGAGAGTCTTGGGGTCCCCCAGGGAAGGTTTTGGGGAGACCAGAGTGAGGCAGGCACTATAATTCCTGTCTGGTGGCAGCGCTGTCAGATCCAAGCTGGTAATTAAGCTTGGAGGTTTAGTGCTAGTATCTTTAGTTTCTGAACTCTAAGGTTCAGATCTGAGTAGGAAGCTATGACAGGGGCTCCATGGATTCTCCTGGTTGCTGGAAGATATGGTGCCATGAAGGAAGATTGGGCTATCTATCTCCTCTAGGACCCGAGGGAGGAAGAGAGTCTAGGGAGGCTGCTTGTCTGGTTTAATACTAGACAGGCCTCTTTGGCTGTTTTTGTCCTTTGTCTGCTATTGGGACAAAACTGGTACATGCACTGCATGTGAGGTTAGGCTAGTGGGAGTCTGTTCTTGAAAATAGCATCCCCGTGCAGCATGACCTTGCATGCACTGTGCATAGAGGTCACCCAGACAGGTGCAGGATCTGGTCCACACCATTCCTGGAAGCACTGGAATGTCTGGTATCCTGGGAATATGTGAGTGACCACCATAGAGTCTCAGTCCCCTCTATCTGGTACAACAGAGCAGCCTCCCCTGACCCTCTTCCTACCTCTCTGTTTGTTTTTTCTCTTCAGTTTGGGGTGTGGTCTTAGCACTTGGCTTCCCTCTCAGTTGGGGGTTGCTCACACTGTCTCAATCATTCAGACAGTGAGTTGGGGCTTCCCTGCTCACTCCTTAGTGTTCAGTTCCTATTTGTCGGGGAGAAAAGGAAGTCAGGCCCTTGGCCTCCCGGTCAGGTCTTTACCACAATCCATGCCCATCCCCTGTAGATCCCTCTGTCTTTGAAGCTACAGGCTGGGTGCCTTCCTGCAGGCTGTCTGTCTCCTTCACTCTTCCCTGCTTGACTGTCAGTCCCCGTTTAGGGAAGTCCTCCATTTGGAACATGCTCTGCAGGGGCTGAGGGGCAGCCTTCTTGCCTAATACAGCTCCACAACTCCCTTGGTCTTAGGCTATGTCTACACTGCAGCTTATGTCAGCATAACTTATGTCACTCAGGGGTCTGAATCCCTCCAAAGCGACATAAGATATACTGACCTAACAACCAGCGTGGACAGCACTATGTCAGCAGGAGAGTTTTTCCTGCCAACATAGCTACTATCTCTTGTGGGCTGGAGTAGTTAAGATGATGGGACACTCTCCTGTGGGCTTAGAGCAGATACATTGGAGAGTTTACAGCGGCGTAGCTGCATTTGTGCCACTGTAAACGCTCTGGTGTAGCTGTGCCCTTGTGGGGTTTGTAAACCTCATCACAGACCTGTTGGGGGTGCAAGGACTGATTGCAAAGCCAACACCCCCTCATAATTCTGACTGCAGCATATAATGCCTATATCTTGCCTTGTTTCTTGTACATTCATTCTGATCTGCAGTGCCCGCTGCTATTGCAGTCCTGGGATTCTGCTCAGTTTTGTCAATGTACCTCCATCCTATCTTGCAGCAATTGTGCACTCTTCTGTTCCAGGCACTGCGCACTTGTCACTAAAAAACATTAGGCTTGTTGAATTGTGCTGAATAATAATTATGGTTATTTCTGTGATGAGGATAAAGGCTTTCCTTGAGAGTGAGTTGAGAGCAAAGTCATTTTCATGATTAACAAGATTTGAACCCAAGCCTTTAGAGGGGAATAGCTGACTTGCTTAACCCACTGCAGCACCATCCTCACCACACCACCCACATCTATAGAAATGCACATGGTAGGCCAAGCATCAATTCCACCCATGTAATCATATCCAAATCAGTAGAGCTACACTGATGAAACTAAGGATAGAATCTGTCCTTACTCTAAAATAGTAATTGAGCTGTCCCCAGCTCAGCCATGAAAACTGGCATCCAACTACCAGCTGGGAGCTGTGGGGCTGGAAAGATTCACTCACAAGGGCCTGTTGTGTGTCCCCACCCAGTGGGAAAGTGTCTCCAGAAGCAAGAAGGGAGTGGAGAGATGAATGGGAAGAGCCTCAGCAGGTGCATTCCTAACAGCAAGCATGGAAGGTTTCACCAATAGCCTCAGTGTTCTCTGCTTGCTATTAAACTTCCTTATTGAATTTGATAGAGATCAGAGCCACTTGCTGGGTAGTCTAAATAAGGAAGGTTGTTCTGTTTGTTTCTGTTTGAATAAAAGGGTAGAGAAGAGAGGCTTCCCAGTTTACCTTTGTCATTTTTCTGTAGCTGTTGAAGGAAGAAAAGACTTGAGCAAGCTTCCAAGACTGGGTGTGGGGTGGGAGTGTAAAGTAATAAATCCCTCCCTGCCCAGGAGTTTCATAGTTAATAAGCTGCACAACATCTGCTGCTCAGAAGTCCTTAGTCCAGCAGAGAGAGAATGCTGATCCTGCTGTAACAAAAGCACAGCCCTACCACTTGAACTAAAGAAGAATCTCCTTAATTGATCAGGAGTGTAGGAGCTATGAATCCAACTTCAGCAGCTCTTATTCTGCCCAGTGGAGGGTGGTGATATACATAATATTGGCTAGTTGATTGCAGTATCTTTGGAAGAACCTGCTTCTCATCAGTGTCCATTATACACACGTATCTTTGATTGACTTCTAGCTCATTTTGACATTGAGGGTAGAGGGATGTGTATTTTAATTGCCTTGTTAGAAAGGATTTATTTTTAGTTAATGGTTTGAACTGGTATGGGGCACCCTGTGGCCCAAGAATGAGCAGTTATAAGTTTCTAAATTAATCGCTAGTCTCTCTTGCCAGTAGAAGTTGGTCCAATAAGAGAGATTACCTGGCCCACCTTGTGTCTCCAAATAGATCTCTCACTTTTTAGACCAAATGATTTTTCTTGTTTATTGCTTGATGTTTGAATTGATAAATGTACTGACAGCAAGCATGGTCTGACCAGGGTATTTCAAATCCAGACACCAGATTTTTTTCCCCTGATTCTGCTGTTGAATTTGTGTGTCTTTGGGCAAGTCATTTCCCTTAAGTGTGTGTGTCAGCCTCCACCTGTGTAAAATGAGGATAATCTTGGCTTACTTTAAAAGCTTTGACAACCTTTAGTAGCATATTTAAGAGCTTTTAGATCCTTTTAAATTAAATGCTGTACAAGTGAAAACTACTCTAGAGCTCTGTCTCTCATACAAACAGCTGACGGAGGCTATTATGCAAGATGTCAGGACCTTCAGCCAAAGTAATTCTGGTTCAGCAACGTCTGGTACCACAGGGGGAAAGCGGATTTGATGGAGCAGAGAAAGAAGATACTGAAAGAAAAATTGTAATTGGAGGAACTACATTTGCTATTAATACTGAGTTAGGAGTAAACCATCCATAAGTCCCCATGGAAAAGTAAACATGCCTCACACGGTCACTAGCTGTGTGAATTTCCCAACTGGAAAGCTGACTACATACAGCAGGTCAAGGTCAAAGAAAGTCTGCCCAGGTCTCTATGCAGCTGAGCGTATCATGGTTTCACTTGTACTCAACATCAGGTCATACACGAAAACGAACAGAGTGACATGAGTGGTAGATGTCTGGGGGTGAAGAAGCAACTTTTTTTTTTTCTTTTACAGCTTTCAGCCTGTTAATTCCCTCTGTAAACAAATGCATTGTCTTTTAAATCAGGAACCAGATGCCTGTCTAGAGCACTTCTGAAAGCAGACTTGTATTGAAACAACCAGCATCGGTTACTTGACCAGTATGGACTTGGGGCATTTTTCTGAGTATTATACTATAGATTTTGTCTATACCACAGTAATCTTCAGTGGCACAGAGCTGGGCCCCAAGAGTATTAATTGCCTTTCCTCTAATTGCCATGGGTAGCATGGACTAATGATAGCAAGTCATCTGCTGTATTGTGCCACTTCTTCCCTGATTAGAGTATTGTATACCAGCTGGTGGCTGGATGCTGCTATTAATTTGCATCAGGGCCCAGAATGGAAGTTACAGTACACCTGTATAACAAAAAAAAGTCTCTACCCCAAGGTGCTTACATTATAAATGTAAGATAAGTGACAACAGGTGGAGATAATAAATAGTTGGAGAAAGCTAGTGCTATAGCTAATTTAACCACAGCCCAGTGGCTAGGCTGGCTGTGTGCATTCTGCACAATACCACACCTGGAATGTGAACCAGGTCAGTCTTGGTTCATAGGTTCTATGCAATTCTACCAGCTGAGCCAGCTAGAAAGCTCCCTTGGGCTAAACTGTGTAGAAAATGAGTTAACTTAATCTCAGCTGGAAGCTCTTCCTTGCAGAAATCTTATCAGCGTAGCAACCCAAGCAGTACACTGATAAAATACCCCCATTATGACCTAGGGGGGTTTGGTACAAGGCTGGCTTTAATGAAGTTTGGCAGCTGAAAGGACAAATCTACTGCACCCAGCAAAGCATCTATCAGGTTGGACATCCTTCCTACATCTCTGGAAAAATTAGGAGTAATTAATTCAACATTATGCAAGGGAGGCTTATTCTATCTTGGGAATTTCTAATGCACCTGTTGTTATCGCCCATTGCAAATATACTTAACCTCTAGACCATGGGACATCAAGATAGACGAGAGCCAGGTAAATGGGACAATTTAAAGGTACTTCAGCTACCTCGTGATGCTGCTTATGGCCCCAAAAGCTCTCTTATTGCAAAATTATTCCAGCTCCATCAGTTTCCAGATCCTGTTAAAATAATGGACACGTTAGATGATCTCTCTCACCTAGGAATCTGCCAGATCAGGGTTTGCCTGAGAGGCCTTTACACGGACATGACCCAAAGACAACATAAAAAGACACTGTCAAGAGAAATCACACAGCATTTTTTTCTCAGTTCCTCACCTGGGTTACTATTAGGTTGAAAGGGCAAGAGTTCTAAAACATTTTACTTTCGACTGTGTTTGCTATTTGTTTACTTTTTTGCACATTGCTTCATGCGGACTAGACCAATCAGTTTCACTTTGTTTCTAGTATATTTTTAATTTTTCTAGTGCTTGTGTATAATATGCTGCTAGAGATTCTTGCATCCCACTCTACTGGCCAGTCCATTTGGGGACAATAATTCTCTCATGTTACCAACTAGTGCAGTTATTTCTTTAGCTAATTGAGGTTGAAGTTGGTGCATTGTTGCTAGTCTTGCTTTCAGATCTCACAGGTGACCCTTACAGGTCTTATTACAAATGTACTAATACAACTCTGTTATATTTGAGTTCCCAAAATTGCTAGAGAATATTTCAATATATTTTCCTGGAGCATTTGCCCAGTTCATGTTGCAGTGATTGTCATCCTTGGAATAAAAACAGAATGTGAGCTCTCAACCCTAGGCAGCTTATTCTGAAATGCTGCATCCGCAACTGGCCCTGTTCTGAGAACAGAGAAGTCAAAGAATACTTTTTGAAGACCGTGTTACCTTTTCGTGTCCTGTTACATCTGTGTGCATGGTATGTGAGAGAGAGTGGAGAAAATCAGAATATCCACTTTGAAACTGATTTATGATTATATGGTCAGCCCTCAATGTCAGTGAAACACATTTGCTTAGATAATCCAGTGATAAATGTCTTAAAATAGATAAATGCGTAAATTAACAGCCATTCTTATCTGTCAGGATGTCTGAGAAATATCTTTGATGTCCCAGTACAGAATGAGGACAGGGGAACTGTTTTTGCCAGGCTCAGAATACATTAAAACAGAGCTCTTCATTCTGTACAGAACTCATAATTTCAGATTAGAGTTCTGTTTGACTCTGCACATCTGATCTTTTAATTTGAAATGCTTGCTGAAGAAAGGAAATGGAAAATATATAAATGAAGAAATAGCAATACATGATTGCTTTATATCAGATGCATAAGAAACTTTTGAAAGCTGATTGTGTGTGTGTGTGTAAAATAGCGTTTTTTCTCCTATAAATGTTTCATGTAAATTGCTGTAAATGTTTTATGGAACATTCCACTTTGTATTTATTTGTTAGGGTTTTTTGTGTTTTGTCTTAATTCTCTAAACTTTTTGAACTTGCTTTATTTCCATAGTTGTCCTGGAAGAAGAGTCAGAATTTCACTCAAAAATGGATGATATTTCAAGAAAAACACTGAGTTTCAAGCAAAGGGGGCTGTCCAATAAAAACATGCAAAAGTTCACTTTCACTGTTTTTTAAATGTAAAATCTTCATTTCACATAGTGCAGTCTTGTGAGAGTGAAATCACTGAATGGAAATTGCTAAAGTGTTCACACAAATTTTGTCCCAACTTCAGTCACTCTATTCTGTTATTGGTTAGGCAAAGGATGAGCTGAGACTCCTGTTGTTCTGCCAAACTCTGTTCATTTTATTCTTACCTCACCCTCCAAATCCAGCCTTGCCCCATTTCTGGGTATGTCTATACTGCAGTCATGGAGGTGATTGCAGCTTGAGTACTTATACACAAGCTAGCTTTAATCTAACTAGCTCAGGTGCTGGAGCAGTGAAGTGCAGCAGCATGTGCTTCAATGAAGGCTGTACAAGCCCATTAGGAACCCTGGGTAGTTACAGAATTTCACAGTGCTGCGGCTTCACTGTTCTGGTATCCGAGCTAGCTAAGTTAAAGCTAGCTCAATATGTCTACTCATGCTGTATTTGTACCCAGTGATTGTAGTATAGACAATAGCCGCTGTCTCATCCACCTATTGTGAACTGCCAGATACCTTAACCTGATCCTGAATTCACTGCATGTGAGATCATTCCAATCGAAGTTGATGGACCTTTGCACAGAATTCCAGGAGCAAGATGCTACTTTGTAAGCTCTCTGCTGGGAGTGTCTCATTTTTATTTATTTATTTGCACAACACCTAGAACAATGGAGCTCCAATATTTGAGTGAGGTCTATAGATGCTGCCATAATGTAAAGAAGTCTTTCTGTATATCACTAGAAAGCTACTTTCCTGTCACTGGAGAGGTCATTTTGCTTTCATTGGAGTGTCATTTTTCCCACGTTGTCAGTACAGTCTCAGATTTGACCTGTGATTTCAGTGTCCTAACAATCTAGGTATTCTTTGTATGCCTCTTCCTTAGCTGGTCATCACTAATAGTATGTAAATGATGTATGTTTACTATGAAATTGTAAGTAAAATTTTACTTACAATTTTCCCCCTAAGTGTTTAGATGTTAACATATCCCTCTGGTAACAGTCTGCTGCACACCCAATTCTTCCTTGGGGAGTGCTGTATTCCTAAAATGCCCCTTCGATGGTTTCCCGTAAGGTTTCCCTTGATGTCTGATTGCCTGTGCAGTTTGATTTTCAGTGATTCTGGAAGCTTTTTGTTCTATTATTCACTATAGGTCTTTCTTGTCTGTGCTTATTATGTGCCACCAGAAGGTATCTGGGAATGTGCAGCCTTCCCAGCCACTGCTATTGTACAAACACACATCGATAGATGATGGTGTCAGAATTTGGTGATGTGCTCATAATTGCTAGCACAAGGTTTTAAAGAGTTAAATCTAAAAAAAATGTAAAAAGCAACATCCTATCTCATCATTGGTGTGGTTCCTAGATGTAAGATCTGATTTAACCTTTGTCATTGATAGAATTGCTTTGAGGGATGATCCTTTGGTGGTTCCACAGACATGATGCACCTCAATCCAGTGAGACCTGGGAGGAAGGTCCTATCCAGCTAGACAATTGTATGAAGATCTCGGTTTCTTATCTGCACTCTCATTTGACCATAATTAGGCTCAAAGCTTTAAAAAGTGTGTGTGTGTGTGTGTGTGTGTGTGTGTGTATGCATGCTCTGGCATCTGCCTGGCTTCCATCAGAACCAGCTGTCAGCAGAGAAGGCTGAAAAATCAGTCTAGATTTCCCCAGCCCTGCAAAACCAGTCCTTTCTCTGACCGTGGTGGTGTCCAGCTGATCTTTTGGAGAGCAAGTGTTTGGGTTCATAATAATGGCACAAGGCCATGAAACAAAACCATCTAGTAACTCCAATTCCAAACTTCCAGTACCAGGTGCTCTGGTGTGTTACATGTTTAATCAGCAATGATGGATAGGTTGACATGTCCTGGCAGTCAGAGAAATACTCTTTTGAGATGTGGAAAGGCTCTACTCTCAGGATCCTGTTTCCTGGCAGCATTACTGATTATAAGAAACCACCAGGATGGAGATGAGAGCTTGTGTGTGTTCCTACTGTCTTGAAAAGTGCCAGTGGATCTTTAGCAGCTGCCATTGGTTTTACATCTGGTGTAAAAGGTATCACTTCTGGCACTACAGTGCCCCATGCTGTGTCTTGGGTGTAGTATTGACTTGGAGTGAAGACCTCCCCTACTGAGTCACCAGTACATCTGGTGTACTTAGCATTGCATTCAGGTCTCCCCTCCAGCTACTGACAGGCCCTGCCCTGTTTAGTTTGCAGGATCCATAAAGACCACAAGCCATAGTGGTGTGGCACTGTTTACTGTGTCCCAAACATTAGTGATCTCATAATGTATCTGTTCCAACCAGTAAACTTTTTTTTTTTTTTTTTTAGAACAAATACGGTTTCTTTCCCCTTGAAAAATATTGTCATTGCCTTTGACTGTGCTTACTTTACATAAATTACAGCCAGAGGGGATTTTCTTCTTGCAAATGATGGAAATGTAGGCTTTTTTCTAATCCTGGTTAATGTTGCTCCTCTGACAATGTCAGACTATCCAATTATGCCTAATAGATCAGTTACTACCACACTTGATTATTCAGTTTTTCAGCCACTTTTTTTCCTTTTTAATGCACAAGCAATCTTAAATTAAACTCCTCCTTCTCCTGGAAATTGTGAGGATTTTCAGACAAAAATCAGAACATGCTCTTCTTTTGCAGCTTCTCATCTGGCACGAGAAAGCCACGTTTGGCTTGCCCCAGTGGAACTTGTGTGGGAGGCAAGAGGAAGGTTTTTACTCAGGGATTCAAATTAGGGAGGAGCCAACAAATGTCCAACAGGATAAGGTGTGAGCTTGGAATTCAGACCTGGGTTCTGTCACTTACTGGCTATGATGCCCAGGGCAAATCACGTTTCCCTCTAGGTGCTTCTGCTTTTCCTCCTTTCTAAAGTGCTTGAAGATATATGGATGAAAAGTACTCTACAAATTCTACAGTTTATTATTAAGTGGCTGTGATGTTACCTAGGGTACAAGCTGTGTCCCACAATTCTCCAACCTGGGGTGCCTTTTATACTGTTGCATGGTGACAGCAACCACTCTTAGTCTGCCCCCACACACCCTCCAGCATCTAAATCACTCCCAGCTGTACTATATGAGTGCTAGCCACTCAAATGTGCATCTTGTAGTGGCCAATTCTCTCCAGGACAGCACAAGCTCACATAAGTCCATTGCTTCATTAATAGAAAATGATGTGCATAAATCTTATCTCAAATGAAGTTTTCCAAACCCTTCAATCAAAACACACACTGGTTTAGCTAAAACAAGTTTATTAACTCCAGAAAGATTTTAAATGATTACAAGTAATGAGGCATAAAAGTCATAATTAGTTGCAAGTAAATAAAAGGTAAAACAAATCTAATATACAGTAGAATCTTATAACTGTACATACAATGTTGCCACACACATTTTACCAGGACCATTAATGATCAGCACATTGAGTTTTCAAATGATACCTCATAAGGCATACTTTGTACAGAATCCATTATAGTTTTGTAATAGGGGTGAATATAGGGATCCAGGCTGTCACAGTAGTCTGAACTTCTTGCCCAGTTCTCAAACATAAACCATTTTTAACGTTTTAATAAAGTTTAACTCTTTAAAGTTCCTTTTCTCTTTTGCTATGAATCTTCATACTTTCAGGTTCTGACCAGAGCTGGAGGTGAGAAATTCTGAGGGAGAATGGTACTTGCTTCTGGTAGGGCTGCAAGAACCACAAGTGATCATATGAGACAGAGGCTGTTTTTGTGAGATGTTTTTCAGCCTGAATATTTTCTCCAGTTATTTAGATGACGTTAGTCTGAGCATCTGGACTTCTGGGTGCATTTCCAAACCTCCTTGAAAGTCACCCATCTCTGAGCGTTACCAGAGTTCCAATTAATTTGTAGTTCAGTGACCTCTGATACTTTATATAAGCCTGAACCAAAACTTCTCTCAACATGGAGCATTCAAAGCTGGATCTGAATTGTGCAACTAGCCTTCATCTTTAAGAGGTACAATCAGGTGAATACATAGGCAAGAAACAATGAACTTGGCTGGCCCATTGTTTTGTTTGTTGGGCTGCAATAGATGATTAAGATTTTGGGTAGCAACAAAAACACCTGGGAGGCCCTGTAGGCTTATTCCAGGCCATTTTGTAAACTTTTTCAAACTTCTGTGCTAGCGGGATTTCTTGGTTAGGTCCTTCACTTTGCCCCTGGCTCACTGTGTTGATAAGCAAGGCATTTCACCTCTCTGTGCCCTGATTTCCCTATATTAGATAAGAATGGGAGACACTGTGAGGCTTAATTAATGCTGGAATAGAGCTTTGAAATCCTTGAGTTAAAGGTATTAGCTGAAATCCTTTGCAGTGGATTTCTCTATCAGCGATTCTCAAATTTCATTGCATTGTGACCCCCTTTGATAACAAAAATTACTACACAACCCCGGGAGGTGGGACCGAAGACTGAGCCCGTCTGAGCCCTGCCTCCCTGGGGGCCAAAGCTGAAGCCCAAAGGCTTCTGCCCGGGGTGGGGTGGGGTGGGGGGAGCTTGGGTTTCAGACTTTCTGGGGCCAAGGGCAAACACCAGACTTGGTGACCCCATTAAAATAGAGTTGGGACCCACTTTGGGGTCCCCACTCACAGTTTGAGAACCCCTGCTCTAGGTATTTAAATTTTGTTCTGTGCTGGTGTGAGATTACATTATTGTGATTCCTTCTGGGATGCCTACAGCAAGGTGTGCATTTATGGGTGCTGTCTCAGTGAGGAAAAACGTTAAATAAAGAGACAGCATGGGTGAAGTAGTATCTTTCACTGGATCAATTTCTGTTGGTGAGAGAGGGAAGCTTTTGAGCTTACACAGAGCTCTTTTTCAGCTCAGTGTAAGCTCAAAAGCTTGTGTCTCACCAGTAGAAGTTGGTCCAGTAAAAGGTATTACCTCACCCACCTTTGTGTCTCTAATATTCTTGGACCAGCATGGCTACAACACTGCATACAAATTTAAATAAATAAGGGACCTTGGTTTTTAAAACACTGTAAAAACAAATACTACCACTAAGGGGCAGCATTGCACCATATAATCTTCCTCCGTGCTGTTTTCCCCCCTAGGTTCTGGTTGAGTTGAAAGAGAAATTATTTGCCTGAAAATGCAAACTGGTTGGTGAACTGTCTTCTGTTCACTGAGTGGAGTTGGGATGGTGATACGCTAGGAAATTCAAGCCTTTGCCATCACAGGGAAATTGGCAGCTGAAGCATGAAGTTCTGCAACAATACAAGTGTCTTATTTGTGGCACCTATAGGTTGAGCGGGGCGAAATTTTTTTGAATTAAACATTTTTCTCCAAAAACCACACATTTGGGTCAACCAGAAAGTTTTCATGAATTTTATGTCAAATTTTCTTAATTGTTTGGGTCAAAAAGCAAACAAACAAAATATTCTGAAAAAACGTAAATGCTTCATTTTGATTTTTTCTAAAAGAAACATTTTGTCTTTTCAATTCGAAATGCCTTTTTATGTTTTGAATTTTACTTCCCTTTTATTATTTTAAGTTTTAAAAAAATTAAATGAAAAGTTCTTGTTTCATCACAAATGAGTTTTTAGGGTTTTTGTTTTTTTCCCACTATTTCAGTTCAGCCAGTGATTAGATAAATCAGTTACTTGCACAGGTTTAATTATATGGGCATTGGGGGCCCCCCTCACCACAATATCCAAGTGTCTCAGAATCTTTAAAGCAGTTGTCCCCACAATACCCCTGTGAGGCAGGGCAATACTGTTGTACAGAGGGAGAACTAAGGCACAGAAAGGCTAAGAACTTACCGACACTGTAAAAGGAAGATTATGTTGGAATAGTGAATTGAACCTTGGTTTCCCAAGTCCTAGCATAGTGCCCTCACCTGTGGACTGTCCTCCCGGGAAGCAAAGCTTTTGCCTTTGACCTGAACTTTGCCTGAGTCTGCAGAATGACCTTAAGGATGGGAGAGAGCAGCCAGTTGAGTTCAGGGTCAGTAGATATGGCTGGGTCCCCCTTTCTGCAACTGAGTGGGATGAATTTGCCCCCAAATCAAAGAAAAGCTTACTATACAAATAACTATGCCAGATAGGCATACAGGCAGAGGCCAGGTCTGCCTGCACAGCACCCTGCATGCCAGCAGCATTGCTTATAGTGGCCAAAACCCAAATAGATCATTCTCAAGCACACTTTTCCATATACAATTCAGTTTAATTAAATAGCTAATTTAGGCCCTGAGGCAGTAATTGGATCCACACAGGCAGACCCATGTGCCCATGTGATGCATCAGTTGTAGGATCCAGATATTAAGTGTTCATGAAAGTTAGGGATTAATAATAGCCTTGATCAGAGCCATATGTAATTTCTCCCAAAACATGCATCTCTGCTGATCTTCACATCTTCTTCATGATCTTTATCTTCACATCTAGACACCCCCTATCATTCCTTTATGGCCTCTTCCCCCAGACACCACCATACACACCTCTGAATACATACCTCAATTTGGGCTTTTGTTACCTTGGGCTAGAATAGCAGGGGGGTTCTCCATGCAGCTTTGTGAATGCCCCTCATTTGTGACCTGGAATGCCCTTCGCTATTCTAGTCCTGGATTTTTTCTGAACAGAGATTGTTTTAGCATAAAATTATATACATTTCTAATATTATATAAAACACATAGATTTGCAGTTACTAGATGAAACCCAATACAAGGATATATTTTTGCCAATTAGATAGTTTAAAATTATGGAAATGACCAATTTTATAACATTTAAAATATAAGGGGTGCAAATAATATTTTTATTAGAAATTAAGGCTAAATTAAGCATCTTTCATCTATATCTGATGATATCTGCTTGGTGTGCCAGTGAGACTGACTTGGTGCTGTAACAGTGATGGATGGAATATCTAATAAACTCAACTCACACTTTCACACACTATCCATAAATAGGTGAAATAAATTGCAATCAGCAATCTGCAGATCTGAATGGAGAAGCTAATCTGTGTGCTAAATTATGAGACTTATGCTTTAATGATTTTTATTGGTATTTTGTTATGTTACTGTTCGTTTTACTTATGTACTTTGGACTCTGCAGCAGTAAAAAGCAGTCAGTGAAACCAATGCCAACCAGATTAATGAGACTCTGACACACTGCACATGTAATGATAAATAGAATGGAAACCAAGCCAGTTTATTTCTGTCTTCTCATCTGTAGTTGTCTGTCCTCCTTTCCTTTACTGCTTCTGTTTGGGAATCTGTTTTGCAAATTTGCCATGCAATGTATATTTATCTAAATCTAGACTATCCCAGAAGAAGAAAAACCCTCCATAGGAAAGCTAGAGCTGCACTACCAAGGATGGAAGTGAGGTGGTCTCTCTGTTCAGATACAAATACATAAACAGTCTGACCATTTTGAGACCCTTCCATACCTCCAGTTAGAGCTATTCCTCTCTCCTCATACAACTTAAAGGGGACCAAAAAGAGGTTTTCAAACACTTTTATTAATGTTGCTGGGAGCCTTTTCTTGGCATGAGACAGTTGATAGATTCCTTATCTAGCTGGCTGCTTCTCTGTTAATGTGATGTATTGTGTAATGGTGCTGGAGTGCTCTTTAAGTTGTTGCTTCCACTCTCACCTGTTATGAGATATGACCTCTTCGGATCTAGTTTTCCTTATTTTAGAAGTGATAGGAGTTGTCTTAAAAATACAATAGAGGTTTTCATTCAGCACTTCTCTCTCTTGACCAACCATTGACCCTGTCAGAGTCTTATTCTTCCTGCAGCATTTGGTATGTTACATATTGCTTTCAGTTCAGAACAGGTAAAACTGAAGAGCTTGTGGCTTTTCCTCCATTCTGTGTCAGGATCACAAAACTCCCTGCCTCTGGAAATATAGGTCCTTCCCCTTAGAACTTAGAAAAATTAAGGTTGTTAATATATCTGCCTCCTAGTAGTTTATTTCTCTCACTATTTTAACCTTGTTTTCTAAGGGCCCACACTTGTACATCTTCCTCACAGAAACAACAATATTGCAGCTCTAAAATATTTGCCTTTTTTACTATCAGCATAACTGTTTTCAGTGGCGCATTTTTTGTGCACACAAATGTGTTTAGTCCCCAGTAAAATGCCATGTTCACATTTCTGGAGACTGAAATCCTCTAGCCACAGGAGAGGTAAGTCTAGTGGCAGTGCATTTCTTTCTATGCATTGCCTAGCCCTAGCCAATGTACCTACCTCTAGGAATGAGAAAGGTGTGCATACACTAAGGCCAGTTCAATCTTTGGTCTCTCTGCTGAAACTGTACATTTGGGGATCCAGTTAGTGGGAAAAGTAGTATGTTGTTTTGCACAATGAAGGTATATTTAAGACGGAAGTTTACTAATTAAAAAACGCTAGACGGATCCATAAATTGGTAGTAACCATACTCGGTTACCAATTTTGGCTGGATTTGAACCACCAGCCTAGAGGTGAAAGTCACTAGGATATACTATCACTGAGCCATTTAGTTCCCCATGCAGACTTTCTACTTGAATGTACAAATGTAGGTATTTCATATTCTGTCTCTCCAGCACTCAGAGTTACTGAGCACAGATAGTGTTGAGTAGAACAATTGTACTGAGTAGTCTATTTTAAGCCCCCTGAACTTGCTGGCAAAGTATTACAGCTGCAATAACCTTGACATATTTTTTTATTTCCAAAAACACAATAAAATATACATGTCCTACACATCAGAAGTGCAACAATCATATTCTTGTCTACTGACGCTGTTTGGGAGCAGGGAGGATCTGTTGGATGTGAGTGAATGAGCAGTGCCTGTTGAGGGGGATAATAAATCACAAACACTTGTTTAATGTAGTATGCAAGGAGTATGAAGAGGCCAGATCTTTATTCAAAATAAACTTTTTAAAAAATCCCATCCATAATTATGTCTTGGAAATACTCTTGAAACTTGAAGCCTGAAACGTTTGCAAATTTGTGTAGACCAACTATGTAGAAAATTTATAGCCACTGCATATATAGCACTATAAATGCCACACTCCAAATGCTGTTGACAGGACTGAATTTAAGAGCCTGGTCAAGTGATAAACTTTTGGAAGCCAGGTGCCTTCTTTTAAACATCTAGATCTCTTAAACATAGCTTTTTAATATATACACTTCTACCTTGATATAATGTGACCTGATATAACACGAATTCAGATATAATGCAGTAAAGCAGTGCTCGGGGGTAGGGGGCAGGCAGGGCTGTGCACTCTGGTGGATCAAAGCAAGTTCAATATAATGCGGTTTCACCTATAACACGGTAAGATATTTTTGGCTCCCGAGGAGGTGTTATATCAAGGTAGAGGTGTATTTTCTTTTAGTTAACTCTAAATCAGATCTCAATAAAAAATGGACCTCTCCCTTCAGGATGAGAATGGTGGACCTGGCTGCCAAAGGGGTATTTATTGGGCAATCTAATTTCTGGTGTGTTGTCCCCTAGACCACCATACACACATTTTAAATACAAAGTGTCTGGCAGAGGAAAGGAAACAAACAAAAATAAAAAAGCAGACTGTTTCAAGCCGAGAAGTGGTGCTAAAAAAACTGAACTTCTCTGACTCGGTGACTAATGCAGAAAGGAATGCTGTAGTTTGTTTCTTAAGGGCTCCGCGATGGATGTCCAGGAACACAGGGTGGAGATCAAACTTCTTTGTGTCAACTTTTGGCTTGTCAAATTTAATCAGCTTGTGGGCAAAAAGGGATTGTGCTGGCTCTGTGAATGCTTTCCATATGTTTCTTAGCTCTAGACCACTGGTGAAAGCAACTAAACATTTGATTAGATAAAGATACTTGTATAAAGATATATGCAAAAAAATTACAGCATCTTCCTTCCCCAAGGATTTTGTGTTTTTACAAAATTATGGTACATCAAGTACCAGTGAAATACAGTCATTTATGGGTGGTAACACAGCAGCTGTACAATAATGCTATGTAATAATGTACACAAACAAATTAGGACAAGAAGTAAAGAATAACCTTTTCATTTGAAACTGTAGGAGAGATTTGGGGACGCAGAAGTAATTACGCATTGTAGAATTTGCAAGGAGGCCAGGGTTAACATCCATACTCTGGCAAAAACATGTAATAGGCTCTTTATTAATGATGTAGCCTGTTATTACATATTGATTATGTGCCAATTAATATTTTAGACTGCAGAGTTGTTAAGGGTTGGATCTCTTGATCAGTTACATTATTAGGGGCAATAGGATGAATATTGCTATAAAGAATATTATTGTAGTGAGAGACCCTAGGACCACACAAGAAATGGTTATAATGACTCACATGCCATTTATTAATGACTTTACTGAGCAGATAAACAAAGTCACAAGCACTGAAACGTAGCAGAAAAGAGAGAGGATTCTCGATAATTTGAACTTACTTATAATACTTACATCTTGCTGTGGGGAACCCCGAAGTGGGTGTGATGATCATTAGGTGGTTGTCAGTCACTGTTATTTTATCATCTTCATAATCATCACCACCAGTGGCTGTCATACTGGCATCTTCCCAGGCACGCATGCTAGTATACAACTTCTATAATACGTTATGCTCATGCTCACTAGGGTTATACGTATTTATAAAGGTTTCATCCTTTTCTTTATCTATACTTCCACACTTCACTAAATTTGGGATACCCCATTTTCATAAGCTAATTTATTAGTTCCCCTAATACTCATTAACACTTGCATCACTCAGTCACCATAAAAACTTTTGGTTAGCACATTGCTGACACTCTGTCTGCAAAAATCTCCAAACTCTTACAATCACCTTTAAATGACATCTTGTGGTTTTAACTGATGCATTGCAATACATTTTTCATAAACAGTAGCACTTAACACATCTATTTACTGTAGCAGCACAATTTCTAATACAAGGCAATTCATTGGTCAGCTAATCATGTCAATCTATTCCTCAGCTTGAGGTCTTGTTTGGCTAAGCTAAATATCTTGCAGGCCCTTTGGCCTGTAGCCCAGTGTTACAACATTAATTAATGCTTCTATTTCACCTCTACAGTATATCTTAAATATTCCTGGTATCTTTTTATTCTTTGCTACAATGATTTATTTAAAATTTCTGTCACACCATGGGGGCACTGAAGAGGGAAATAGCTCTCTCCTCTGATCTATCACTTGGAGGGTCTGATCCAGCTCCTAGTAAAGACAATGGTAAAAGTCCCATTGGCTTCAGCAAGAGCAGGACTGGGCCCTAAATGCATGAAATCTTGAAATGAATACAGGGTCTGGTTCAAAACCTCATCTAAAATGTGGCATCACTAGTAACAGAGTATTCCTAAAACAATAGTAGGGCATTGGTTCATTGTTGACTCAAAAGTAGAGCTGACCAAAACTCATGGTCTTTGGTTTGGGAGAAATTTCAGATTTTTTGGAATTTGGGTTCATTCTGCATCAGACTGAAACCAAATTTGCCCAATTATTTTAGCAAAATAAAAAACTTCATTTCAGAAATACTGAAACAGGGTATTTCCAAAATGAAATACAAAATTGACATTTTTGTTGATTTACAGAACTGCATTTAATAAATTGCAGCAATGAAACTGAGAAGAATGTCAGTTTCACTGAGCTGCTGCCTGGGCTCCCAGGGTCTATAGCTTCTGGGGAGCCCTGCAATACAGACTGTTCCTGGGACCCCAGAGCTTCCAGACTCCCAGCCTAGTGAGCACCGTGGGCTGCCTGACTCGAGCTGGCAGCTAGCAGACCTGAGAATGTGGGAGCCCGCAGGCAGTCAATGGGACAGGGCTGTCCAAAGCAGAGCCACAAACCCTGGGGAACCAGTCCCAAGACTTCTAGGCTCCAGCTCCATGGAAAGGAATCTGGAAGCCCTGAGAAGCCCTGCCAGGGTTCTCTGGCTTCTAGTCTCCCTGTTGCTGAGCTGGGAGCCAAGCCCTGGTTAGAGCTGGGGCTCCCAGAGCTTTTAGGCTTTCAGCTCCAAACAGAGATCCTTGAAGCCTTGGCAGGGCTCCTCAGGGCTTCTAGGCTTCCCACTCTGCAGCAGGGAGCTTGGCAGAGCTAGGAGCCTAGTCAGCTTTGAGAGCCCCAGCTCAGATTCTGGGGGCTGGCAGACTCCTTGCTGCACATCAGGGAGTGAAACAGGTGCAAGAACCCTGCCTTCAGCCAGGCTCTTTGCTGTGGGGCTGTCCACCCTGCAATACCTGCAGTTTTCCATGGAAACCTACCTGTGTTTCAGCAAAACTTTAGATGAATCTACAATTGTTTTCATGAAACATTTTGCTCCAGCGAATTGGCATTTTCCAACTAAACTAAGTTTCCCACCAACTCTATTTAGAAGCCCTGTCAACCGAAGAAAAATTAATTACTAGAATTACAGCAATTGTTATCAACAGTTAGCTGCACTGGCAGTAGCAACAACATGAGCACTAGAATTGACAGGCTGCTGTTTTAACCACTGTGTCCGGAAAGCTTTCTCTGAGAGGTTTTCTGTGACATGGGGGCATAACTCCTCTAGCGCCTTAGTACTATTGATGCTGCACCATTGCTGACTGTTGCTGTAATACAGGTACTAATTTTCATAGTGTAGACACACCCGAAAGGATGAGTGTGCCTTTCTGAGTCACAAATGCAAGCTTTTGTAGCTCCCTGGATTGCCTCTGGACTATTTTGCCATAATGAGTGTATCTAGATCATGTGGAGTGAAACTATATCACAGATCATGTTTACCAGAACAAACCATTCAAGAAGAGAGTCTCTCAAAATCTGCAATAAAGGTTTCAAAGTCAAGGCCTTATAAATGATAAGATTAAATTCAAAACCATGCAAGGACATCCATGAACTAGAAGGGAAGGTGGACTCTTGTCTATCTAGTCAACATTTTGTTTTCTAACTCAGATCTTTAAATAACATGAATGTAGTTTATTCCTATCCTGCTCCTCACATGATTCTCAAATCTCTCCCCTGTTAAAGCTGCAAAGAAATATCTTTCTCCCCCTGACCATAACTTTCAAAAATTACATTGGAGTTTTTAATTTGTTATAAAATGCGGGTCACTTAAGACTTCAGGGTTCTAGCTAATAATTTAGGTACGTAAATGGCTCCTATTGAGTGCCTTTGCTGCATATCTGAGCTCTTGAATGTTGTCATTAGGCTGTACTCAGTGTGGACATTTAGAATTGATGAGGACAGCAATAATAAATCCTGATCCTCTTTCTCCAAAATTACAGGCCCCTAACGCTTGAGCAAAAGGAGAGAGTAGCTATTGGGTTTGCATGATCGTTGATTCACAACTGAGCAGTTCTGATTCATTCCACGAGAGGGCAGTGATAAGACATGCATATTAGCCTGTTTGTTCTAACATTCGTTAAATCCGCCTCAAAAAGCCGCCTCTTTTTTCCCCAATCACGTTTTAAAACTGAGCACAGAAAATGTTTTCAAACAATAAATAATACACTGTATCTTTTTGATTTGTATTTAAACACAAAGGCAGTTTTTGTTGTGTACAAATGCAGGCAAAAACAGCTATAAGCAACTGGATTGTACCTTTTTCCGTCAAAAAGGAAGTGAACAGCCAAACAATAGCTAACTCCTGAAATTCCAAGGCTATGAAACAGATGCTTATCTCCTTCTTCCAGGCTGCCTGAGTGGAACTGAGGCTTCCGGAGATAGTGAAGCTTTCAGACAGATTAGTCTCTTTCAAACCTGTTTGCCAGAATGATGGGTGTCCCATTTGTGGCTATTTTTAAAGCTGTTCTCTCTAGACTTTAAAGAGGAAAAAAGTTTCTGTGAAGGCCTGATCAATCTGAGAGCCTTCTAGTTCAAAGGACCTTTTATCCCTAAGCAGAAACCCCTAATATTGCATGGGGCCATAATGTATATGTTAAGGCTTCTTATATCCATTATATCAGTACAGTGCAATTTATGACTCAGAAACATTGCCTTAAAAATATAGAGGTAGGAGGGCAGATTGCCTCTTGATCACCAAGCAAGGTGAAGAGGCAGTAAAGATGTGGTCCAAGGCGCATAATGAATGCTAGTGTGTCAACATCATACTTAAGAGTATGACTACACTGCAGTTAGGAACATTGGGTACAAACCCATCTGACCCTCTAGGTCCATACTTGGGTGGCTAGTTCATGTCACCACCTGTGCTGCAATGACAACATTGTTGTTTTTGACAAGTTTCAGAGTAGCAGTCATGTTAGTCTGTATCCGCAAAAAGAACAGGAGTACTTGTGGCTCCCTAGAGCCTAACAAATTTATTTGAGCGTAAGATTTCGTGGGTTACAGTCCACTTCATCGGATGCATAGAATGGAACATATAGTGAGGAGATATATACATACAGAGAACGTGAAAAGGTGGGAGTTGCTCTACCAACTCTAAGGGGTTAATTAATTAAGATGTGCTATTGTCATCAGGAGAAAAAAAATTTTTGTAGTGATAATCAAGATAGCCCAAGTTTGACAAGAAGATGTGAGGATATTTAACATGGGGAAATAGATTCAATGTGTGTAATGGCTCAGCCATTCTCAGTCTCTATTTAAGCCTAAATTGATTGTATCTAGTTTGCATATTAATTCAGGTTCAGCAGTTTCTTGTTGGAGTCTGTTTATGAAGCTTTTCTGTTGCAAAATTGCTTCTTCTCAAACTGTCTTAAAGGGGCTGTCTTGATTATCACTACAAAAGTTTTTTTGTTCTCCTGCTGACAATAGCTCATCTTAATTAATAAGCCTCTTAGAGTTGGTAGGGCAATTCCCACCTTTTAATGTTCTCTGTATGTATATTTATCCCCTCACTATATGTTCCAGTCTATGCATCTGATGAAGTGGGCTGTAGCCCATGAATAAATGCTCAAATAAATATGTTAGTCTCTAAGGTGCCACAAGTACTTCTGTTCTTTTTCTTGTTGTTTTTAGTGCACTAGGTCAAGCAGAGCTAGCACGTGGTGTCTGTCTATCTGAGCTGAGAGGCATGCTTTTAGCTGCAGTTTAGGTAGACATTCCCTGGAGGATGTTCCTTTGAAAGTAAGTGGTGGATAAACATCACAAGCAGAACCTCTGCTTTAGAAATCAGGCAGGCAGTCTCTCAAAAACAGACTCAGCACAGAGCATGCCTTGGTAAAAGACTACATCATTATTTTTATTTATCATTTCTTATTGTGGCAATGCGTAGAGGCCAGGACTCATTGCACTAGGTCAGTGGTAGGCAACCTATGGCACGCATGCCAAAGGTGGCATGCGAGCTGATTTTCAGTGGCACATCACTTCTGAAAGGTTGCCAATCCCTGCACTAGGCACTGTAAAGAGGCAATTCCTGCTCAAAGAGCTTGCAATTGAAGTATAAGGCTGTTGATAACAGCTTGATGCAAGGAGGGGAGGGGAAACGGAGCACAAGGAAAGAATGAAGTAATGCTAGTTAACATGAGCAGTAGCTAGAGGTGGCCAACTATCCCCTTCTTAAGATGAATGGCAATTATATGCTCCTCGTGGGCCAAATGCTGAGAGCTGCTGAACAGTTCCAACTCCCATTAGTGTCAATAGGAGTTCAGCACCTCTCAGGATTTGGTCCCATGTGTCCTTTTGCACCGGTGAGTTGATACCCTGAAATCTGGCCTATTGTCATGAGTGCATCTTTAAAGCTTTACTTAGGGGAACAGATGGGTCTGATATTGAGAGGGACTAAGCAATTCCTAGGGACATATTAACAAAAGAAAGTTCATCAGATCCCCCCTTCTTCCTTTGCTATTTCCTGTGTCTTCTCTTTAGGATAGAGGTTGGCATATCTGTAGCACTTTTAAAGATCAGGTCCAAATGCTATGGACATAAAGGATTTTTTGCATGTAATTTTCAGAACACAAATCATATGTTGTATTTGTTTGTTTAAGAGGCAGTGGGTTTGGCAGTAATAATGGGGGGCTATGACTCCTGAAGTCTTTTTCCAGCCTGATTCCTGACATGCTGTGTGGCACAGAGGAAGTCACTTCATCTCTCTGTGTGTCTATTTCTTAGTCTATAAAATGGGGGTATGCATACCAGCTTCACATGGGAGTTGAGAAATTCTGGATTACATTTTTAAAGTGCTTTGAAATTACTAGATGAAAGTGACTAGTTGAATGTACAGTGTGATGATTCAGCCAAGGTTTCTTACACAAGTTTGTTCAGTTTGTTTGGGTCGGTAGCTCTTGTGTCTTGGAATTATGGCAGGAATGCAGGGATCTAGTCTGTCCAAAACACTAACTTTTTTTTAAGGTGGGGAAATGATGGGTGCAAAATCATTGTACACCACCTGGCTGCTGAGTGTATTGATGCTGCTGCTAAAATACTTACAGAAAACATGTTTCCTGGCAGATAACTTCCTTGCCATATGTCTATTGCATCATTCATAATAGACCCTTAAATATTACCCTTAAATATTTGGACAAAATAATAGTCCATGTGAGTGAGCCTTCATCACTGAGCCATGTGAAATTTGGGACGCTTTGCCCAATATCCTGAAAAAGTTCAGTCTAGACTTCTCTGATCACTGTTAATCTTTACCTTGTGTATGCAAACTATTTGTTTTCAGAAAGGTTGTGTGTGTGTCCATCATTTTGGTCCTTATTAAACAACCATATCTTGATGAGCGAGAAGGAAGAAAATAATGTTAATACATAAGCCTATAAAACTGTAATAAAGTCACTTTAAATGGAAGTGGTCATGAAGGTGGAAAGCTCACCCCTTTAATAAACATGGGAAAGGACAAAAGCGGGGCCAGTGCTACCATTTAGGCCAACTAGGCAGTTGCCCAGGGTGCCAAGATTTGGGGGTGCCAAAAAGCGGTGCCCCTCAAATTTTTTTAAAGCGTTTCAGCGGCCATTGCACTGGGACAGAGAGGGAGTCTGAGCCTCTGCTGGTAGCCCAGGGGTTCCCCTGGGTTGGCGCGCCGCTGGCAGCCCGGGAGTTCCACTGCGCGGTCGCTGCTCCCCTTCTCCTGCCTCCCAGGCTTGCGGTCCCAATCAGCTGTTTGGCGCCGCAAGCTTGGGAGGAGAATTAGAGCAGGGGCAGGATGCTCGGGGAGGATGCAGAGCAGAGGTGAACTGGGAGAGGAGCTGTTGCAGAGGCGGGGAGCTGCTGCAGGGCTGGGGGAGGGGGGCGCAAGGTGAGGGGCACGAAACTTCCTTGCACCAGCCCTGGACAAAAGGGAAAGAAACAATCACACTTATGTGCTCTTTCTCATACACTCCCTCTCCCAACTGCTTGTTTACATTACAGAATATTACTATATTCAGATATGACTGTGCAGAGTCAAATTAGCTGCCAAGATGCCAAATATTACTGGCCAATGATTGTGAAAAGTGGCAAATTGTTTTCACTGTTTGTCAGCTAACTCAATAAACACAACTGTTTGACCACAATAAAACTTAGTAATATACACAAACCCAGAGATGAAAGTATGGGGAATCTAATTTCCTGTTTAAGCAATGTGATTTGCACCAAACACTCCCCTCCAATAAGCAGCAACCCTAAAACAATTACTTAAAAATCTCCTGCTACAATTCTTAACGTGATTTTGTTTGATCATTAGGCAGTGTCTGCACAAAGGAATTTTAGAACAAAATTCTCATCTCTATTGCTGGGCAATGAGAGCTTTAGTTGGATGAGACTCCACCAGCTTTGACCATTTTTTACTATCATGACAATTTAAAACTGCAGGTTGAATTGATATAGTGGTAAAAATGTCAGATGCTGACAGAACCTTTGTCTAGACTAGGGCCTGATGCTTCTTAAGAGCAGTTCAGATGAACTGGTGGTAGCACTGAAGGGAACCTTTTTTTCTAAACTATTCTACAGTAAGGCTGTGCTTTTGCTTGAAACTAAAGATCCCTCTTTATTAAGCGATTATTTTTTACCTTTGTTCCTCCCCTGGGGTGGTTGCTGAATTCCCAAATCTGGATTTTAAAACAGAAAAGAAACTATCAGAGATACACCAAGGTGATGAATGTAATAGAAATGCTGATGAATAACTAAGGAGTTTTAAAATAAATGTGTTGTGAAAACAAATAGGTTACATTTAATTTGGTCCTGACTGCCATTACCAATGAAAAACTTTTCAGGTTCCCACACCCCAATGGGTGGCAGTTTGGTTTTTGTCCTATTTTTAGCCAACTGTTTTATTTTTAGCCAGCTTTTCAAAGGCCAAGTTAAGATCAGGAACCAAAATCTGGATGGCCCTGCTGTTTTCTTTCATTCAAGCTCATATGTGAAAGGAAAGAATACCAGGAAATGGGGCAGCACAAGCCCGGTGACTAATCAAGGCAGCCAGGAAAGGACAGGATTATTCGTAAAGGTGAGGTACAGAGTATGGGATAATGGAATCATTCTGAATGCTTCAGACAGGAACTGACACCCTGCTCATTGAATGTGCTTTTAAATGCCTTAGGGTACGTCTATACTACGGGATTATTCCGATTTTACATAAACTGGTTTTATAAAACAGATTGTTTAAAGTCGAGTGCACGTGGCCACACTAAGCACATTAATTCGGCGGTGTGCATCCATGGTCCGAGGCTAGCGTCGATTTCCGGAGCGT
>NC_133772.1:12884711-13084942 GCF_003597395.2 Chelonoidis abingdonii
TTTTAGCGCTACTCCTCTTGTTGGGGAGGAGTACAGAAACCGATTTAAAGAGCCCTTTATATCGATGTAAAGGGCCTCGTAGTGTGGACGGGTACAGCTTTAAATCGGTTTAACGCTGCTAAAATCGGTTTAAACACGTAGTGTAGACCAAGCCTTACATTAACAGCTCTGCTTTGTAATTCACAGCTCTTCATACCATGCTACTGGGTATTTCAAAAGCCTTCCCACCCCTTTTAAGAAGCCACCAGTAGGTTATGTGGATAATGCTCGGCCAGTTGTTTCCGCTCTAACATCACACAGTTATTTCTGTTACATTCCTTGACAAATGACACTTTCTTTTCAGTGCTATGTTTCAGTGCTATCCTTAGCTAGCTGAAAGCAATCTGCTGATGACCAAGGTTTTCTTTGCACAAGATTAGGATAGGTAAATAGTGAACAGCTATATAACATTCTTGGCCTTCCTCTTCTCTCATCCAAAAGATGGTGCCTCCAACACACATTGCCATGCTGGGGCCTTTTAAGAAAAAAGTAGCTGCTATGAACCTGTCATGAGAGTGATCCTAACAGCGCTGAAAGAAAAGCAAATATATCTGAAATTTGAAATTGAAACCTAAACCAAGAGTCCACTGCAAAGCCAGTATCTTGATACAGAATCCTGGAGAGACATTTGTACTGTAATCCAATAAGTGATACTATCTATTATATGATAACAAGTAGTAGTACTTCAAATTCATGTCTACATGACATATAGATCTTTTTTATTCTATTATGCAAGTTAGGAGCTATATTTCACGCCCTCTTAACAAAATCATCTAACTTTTAACCATATGGGAATATGGGAGTGAACAGACAACTTTTATTTCCCATCTAATATTTGATTTATGCTTAAATTGGAAAGAGAAAAACAATCTAGTTCAATTGCAGGTTAAAATAATTAAAATCAGTGCAAGTGCAGGTTCCTAATACTATTATTTTGGCTCCTTCCAATGCTTTGTAGCTGGTAGCAAGGCATATGGTCTACAGTCTTTCCTTTTGTGCACAGTATCTTGTAAACATATAGGAAGACCTGGATGTCTGCCTCAAGGAGATAATTATTTAAAATAGAAGGAAAAATGTTTAAAGGAGAACAGATTATTTAGATGATAAAAGCTTTGGGGCTGTCTTTTTGGTGTGACTGTATGTATGTGAAGGCCTTGCTCTTAGGAGCTTCCACTAAATAAATATAAATAAGAAATAAATAACAATGACAGCACCAGAGTGGTCTTTAGCAATAGAAAACTAATCAGCATAAAGGAATAGACTGGCTTCAATAGAAACATTTTCTTAATAATGTGAACTATGCAAAGAAATAAGGAAGCAAAACTTCTCTGGCTGTATCCTGTGACTGCCCTGTCCTGGGCTTTTGTGTTTCTACTCCCATGCAATCCCATGGCAATTACTCTGCAGTACATGCAAAGTCCCCATGACCTCTGACCTGAATGGGGAAGGGGCTGAACTAGGGCTGTGCCCTTCCTCCAGGGTGTGGCCTGTGCAGTTTCCAAGCCAGAAGGGGAAGCTGACTAAGCTGTTTGTGAAGCACGTTTACCTCACTCCAAATTAGAGGTCATGGGGCTGAGCAGAGTGCTTTTGAGTTGCTTGGACCATTGGTTGTAACCAAACTAGCTAGTCCTAGGAGGTTCTGAGGTTGGTGGTGGTTCCTTCTCAGGGTGATCGGGATCTCTATGGCTGAGGGGGTGCAGTGGGTGGGAGATAGGGTGCGCAGACAGCAAGTGTGAATAATCGGGACAGGGGGTGGGGGGTAATAGGCACCTATATAAGACAAAGCCCCAAATATTGGGACTGTCCCTATAAAATTGGGACATCTGGTCACCCTAGTGGAAGATGAATATAATGAGGGGGAGGGGTTGAGCCAGGGAGTTCTAGCATGGGGACATCCTAGGGCAGAGACAAGGTGCTATGAGGGGCAGACTCAGATTTGAGAGGCAATCTGTGGTGAAACTCCAGCTGAGGAGCAGGGGTTGTGCAGGCAGCCCTGAGGCACCTTGCGTTGATTGGGCAGGAGATGCTAGCCAGAAAAACCACTGAGGCGATTCACACTGATTGGGTAGGAGGCACCAGACAGGAAGGGCAGGAGGTGGTTTGCACTTGGGCAGGAGGTGCTGGGCGGGAAAAGCCTCAGGCACCTCGCGCTGACTGGACAAGAGGCGGGTCGTGCTGACTGGGCAGGAGGCGTTGGGTGGGAAAGGCAGGAGGCGACCTGTGCTGACTGGGCAGGAGGCGCCGGGAGGAAAGGGCAAGAGGAGACCTGTGCTGACTGGGCAGGAGGCGTCGGGGGGAAAGGCAGGAGGCAGCCTGTGCTGACTGAGCAGGAGGCACTGGGAGGAAAGGGCGGGAGGTGTTGGGTGGCAGGACAGAAGGCAGCTTGTGCTGACTGGGCAGGAGGCAGCCTGTGGTGATTGGGCAGGAGGTACTGGGTGGGGAGGGCGGGAAGCGTTGGGTCGGGAGGGCAGGAGGTGGCTCGTGCTGACTAGGCAGGAGGCAGCTCACGCTGCCTGCCTGGAAGGAGACTCATGGAGAGGCTTCTGTTCTGGACAGGTCGCAAAGTAAAGATGCTGCTCTGCATGTCTTAGGTGTTTAACAGCATCTACTAAATGGTACGTCTGTGAGGTTCTTGGTGTTAGGGACTAAGCTGAGGTGGTGGGGCTGGGTTGTGACTTAGTGGGGAATGTAGTTTGGGGCAACTCTTAAGCAGTGGAGGAACGATAGCAGGCTGTTTGGCTGGGAGTGAGTGCCCAGTGAGGGGAGGTGTGGGTTGAGATGAGAGTGGCTGTACTAGAACCAGTTGTTTTTCTACTTTCCTTAAATAGATGCTGGTGGCTCTGGTCATGGTTGTTTAGGGTCTCTCTTACTGACATGAGCGGTGGAGTATGATGAAGAGGGTTTTGAGACTGAGGAGACTTCTGTTGTGTGGGATCCTGGGACTGCGATGGGGTGTTGGGAGGAGCTGGGGATAACAGTGAGTGAGGCTCTGATGCTGAGAACAGTGTGCAGTGAGGGGCTGTCTCAGATTTGGGGGCGGGGTCTGTGACGAGTGCTGGATGAAGATGAAAGGGGTGTGGAGGCATTCCTGAGCTGGGCGGGAAAGCCCTCAGGACGCCCGCCCTGACCGGGCAGGAGGTGCTGGGCGGGAAACACTGTGGTGGCTTACACTGGCTGGGCAGCAGACACTGGGGGGTAAGCCCTCAGGTGGCTTGCGCTGACTAGGCAGGAAGTGCTGGGCGGGAAAAACCCTGAGGTGACTCGCACTGACTGGGCTGAAGAAGCTCTGAGGCAGCTCATGCTACTGGGCAGGAGGCACTAAGTGGGAAAAGCCCTCAGGTGACTCACGCTGACTGGGCAGGAGGCACTGGGCAGAAAAGCCCTCAGGTGGCTCATGCTGGCAGGGTGGGAAAACCCCTGAGGCAGCTTGCGCTAACTGGGCAGGAGGTGCAGGGTGGGAAAAGCCATGTGGTGACTCTCACTAGCTGGGCAGGAGGCCCTGGGCAAGAAAAGCCCTGAGACAACTTCCACTGGCTGGGCAGGAGGCACTGGACAAGAAAGCCCTCAGGTGGCTTATGCTGGCTGGGCAGGAAAAGCCCTGAGGCAGGTTACGCTGACTGGGGAGGAGACACCAGGTGCAAGAAGCCTCGGCACTTCACACCGACTGGGCGGGAGGTGCAGCGTGGGAAAAGCCATCAGGTGGCTTGCGCTGACTGGGCACAAGCTGTTGGGTGGGAAAAGCCTCAAGGAGCTTGTGTTGACTGGGCAGGGGGCACTGGGTGGGGAAAGGCGCTCAGGCACCTCACACTGACGGGGCAGGAGGTGCTGGGTGGGAAAGCCCAGAGGTGGCTCACGCTGACTGGGCAGGAGTCACTGGGTGGGAAAGCCCTCAGGTAGCTCATGCTGGCTGGGGAAGAAGCGCTGGGCGGGACAAGCCCTGAGGCCACTCACCGTTGCTGGGCATGAGGCACTGAGTGGAAAAAGCTTGAGACAGCTTGCACTGGCTGGGCAGGAGACCCTGGGCGGAAAGAGCCTCAGGCACCTCACGCTCACTGGGCAGGTGGTGCTGGGCGGGAAAAGCCCTGAGGCGACTCGCAGAGGTTGGTCAGGAGTCCCTAGGCGGGAAAAGCTCTCTGAGGCGATTCGCACTGGCTAGGCAGGAGGCACTAGGCGGGAAAAGCGCTCAGGTGGCTCGCGCTAACTTGGCAGGAGATGCAGGGTGGGAAAAGCCTCAGGCACCTCACTCTCACTGGACAGGAGGCCTTGGGTGGGAAAAGCTCTGAGGCAACTCGCACTCGCTAGGCATGAGGCACTGGGTGGGAAAGCAAACAGGTGGCTCACGCTGGCTGGGCAGGAAAAGCCCTGAGGCAGCTTATGCTGACTGGGGAGGAGGCATCAGGTGCGAGAAGCCTCAGCCACTTTGTGCTGACTGGGCAGGGGTACTGGGTGGGGAAAGCCCTGAGACGGCTTGCAGTGACTGGGCAGGAGACACTGGGAGGGAAAAGTGCTCAGGTGGCTCGTGCTGACTGGGCAGGAGGTGCAGGGCGGGAAAAGCCTCAGGCTGACGGGGCAGGAATTGCTGGGTGTGAAAAGCCCTGAGGTGATTCATACTGGCTGGGTAGGAGGCACTGGGCAGGAAAAGCCCTGAGGCAGCTTATGCTGACTGGGGAGGAGGCATCAGGTGCGAGAAGCCTCAGCCACTTTGTGCTGACTGGGCAGGGGTACTGGGTGGGGAAAGCCCTGAGACGGCTTGCAGTGACTGGGCAGGAGACACTGGGAGGGAAAAGTGCTCAGGTGGCTCGTGCTGACTGGGCAGGAGGTGCAGGGCGGGAAAAGCCTCAGGCTGACGGGGCAGGAATTGCTGGGTGTGAAAAGCCCTGAGGTGATTCATACTGGCTGGGTAGGAGGCACTGGGCAGGAAAAGCCCTGAGGTGGCTCGTACTGACTGGGCAGGAGGCTCTAGGTGGGAAAAGCGCTCAGGTGGCTCGCGCTGACTGGGCAGGACGTGCAGATCAGGCAAAGTCCTCAGTTGGATTGCACTGACTGGGAGGAGGCACCAAGTGGGAAAAGCCCTCAGGTGGCTCGTACTGATTGGGCAGGAGGCACTCGTTGGGAAAAGCCCTCAGGTGGCTCGCGCTGACTTGGCAGGAGGTGCTGGGCCGGAAAAGCCCTGAGGCGACTCGCAGTGGCTGGGCAGGAGAGCCTGCGTACGAAAAGCTCTGAGAGGACTTGCACTGGCTGGGCAGGAGGCTCTGGGTGGGAAAAGCTCTTAGGCATCTCGTACTGACTGGGCAGGAGGCACTAGGCGGGAAAAGTGCTAAGGTGGCTCGCGCTGACTGGGCAGGACGTGCAGGGCAGGAAAAGCCCTGAGGTGGATTGTGCAGACTGGGCAGGAGGCACTGGGCAGGAAAAGCCCTGAGACAGCTCATACTGATTGGGCAGGAGGCACTGGGTGGGAAAAGCCCTCAGGTGGCTCACACTGACTTGGCGGGAGGTGCTGGGTGGGAAAAGCTGTGAAGTGACTTGCACTAGCTGGGCAGGAGGCACTGGGAGGAACAGCCCTCAGGTGGCTCATGCTCACTGGGCAGGAGGTGCTGGGCGGAAAAGCCCTGAGGTGGCTTGCCCTGGCTGGGCTGGAGGCGCTGGGCAGAAAAAACCCTGAGGTAGCTCATGATGACTGGGCAGGAGGCATTGGGCAGGAAAAGCCTGAGGCAGCTTGAACTCACTGGGCAGGAGGTGCTGGACGGAAAACACAATGGAGTTTAGGATGACTGAATTTACATTGGGATTATGTTGTCTACTGAGCCCAAACCAAGTTATTACTTCTCGCTTCTCTCTCTCTCAATCTGTAGAACAACAAATATGCAGAAGATGATAAAAAAACCAAATCAAGTACAGTAAAAGGGAAAGGAAAACAAACCTTTAGAAGAAGAATGATCATCCCTGTAAAGAAGGTTAAGGTAAATGTTATGCTATTCACATCAAGAATTATAGCGGAAGCATATTGGTGAAGGCTGGAGATTATATTGCTCATGGGAGAATCAGCAGGATTCCTATGTTACTTAAACATTTCCAGAAATTTTCATGTTAGTGACATCTTTCCCCTTGTTTAATGAAGAAAGTATTTTTGTGAAGGAAGGGTGACCACCCTGTAATCGGGGTTTGGGTCGTGTTCCTCTTCACCCTCTTCGCATTGGTCCTCTTAATGCCAAAATCCAAAGTGAACTCCCTGTAACTAGAGTGTGCAAATTTCCCAACTTTACTCACCCATTGGAAAACCACTTATAGAAATCAGCCTCTCTGCAGAGTTAGGGGTTTGTCCTTCTACCTGTCCTGTCACCGTGCCCCACTCACATGCACAACCAAGTCGAAAGCAAGCGAACTCTGCATCCAGCTGGCCACGGCTTCAGCTGCTGCTGCTGCTACTACAAGGTCTCCTGCTCCATGCCACAGGTTGGTGCCGAAGACGGGGAGTAAGGCTAAATTCAAGGAGGGTCTTGTCCATTTGATCTAAACTGATGTGGTAGTCGTGTGTACGGAGCCCACGCCTCACCTTGCTTCTCCTCTTTTCGCTCTCGTTCTAGCAACTCAAAAGAGAAAATGGACAAGAAGACAGAGAAGCACCAAAGAAACGGCAGGAAAAGAGAATGGAAGCAGAAGCCACGGAAAAAGGACACACACCTTGCACACACGGGCCTCCCCGTAATGGGGCCTGGTGACTTCCGCTTAAGCGTCCTCCCCGTTGAGGTGCCAGGTAAAAGGACCTCCCTGTAAACAGAGATCAAGGTCCATCCCTTCCAAGGAAAAAGGCTTGAGGGGTCCATAAGGTAGCTAAGGCTGAGGGACCCCCTTTAAAAAGGGTAGCGCTCTCTCTGTGGGTTTCCGCTCTTTAGGAGCTAGCCCTTAAAATGCCTTGTGTCTTTGACCTCTCCCTGTAAGAAGGGTTCAGGTCTCCCCTTTCTAGCCTGTCTTGGGCCGCTGGCACTTGCTGGGCAAAGAGAGACCACCCTCTCCTGAGGGAACGGAGGTCTCTCCTTTTCTGCACTCTAGGCTCTGGCCCATGCTTAAGGACCGCCCTGCAATCAGGGTTTGGCTCTGCTTTGCCATGCTGCTTTAGCCACAGGTCACTTTGACATGCCAGGCAAAAGGACCGCCCTGTAAGCAGGGTGTAAGGTCTTCTCCCCCTCTCCCTCTTAAACCAGTGGGGCCTTTCCGTGCCTGTGCCCGAGGAACCTCCCTTTTGGAAGGGTAGCGCTCTCTCTGTGGGTTTCCGCTCTTTAAGAGCTAGCCTTTAAAATGCCCTGTGCCGTTGACCTCTCCCTGTAAGCAGGCGTCAGGTCTCCCCTTTCTAGCCACTCTTTTGGGCCGCTGGCACTTGCTGCGCAAAGAGACCACCCTCTACTGAGCGGAATGGAGGTCTCTCCTTTTCAGCGCTTTAGCCTCTGGTCTATTGTAATGCCCCTGGCTTAAGGACCACCCTGTAAGGAGGGTGTGGGTCTGCTTTACCATGCTGCTTTAGCCACAGGTCACTTTGACAAGCCAGGCAAAAGGACCGCCCTGTAAGCAGGTTGTAAGGTCTTCTCCTCCTCTCCCTCTTAAATCAGTGGGGCTTTTAGGTGCCTGTGGCTGAGGGAGCACCCTTTAAGAAGGGTTGCGCCTCTCTCTCTCTTAGTCCTAGTACACTGCCCGAGAAATGATTTCTCCTTGGCTTTTTTGAAATTTGCAGTCCAATCGTATTTGTGACCTCTTGAATTCAAGCCGGGGTCCGATGTAACATGGTGTGGCGAAGGGGCGGCTGTAAGGGGATGGTGGAGGCTGTGAGAAATTCGACCCTTTTTTCAAAAAAGCCAAGAAATCCCCCAAACCATCCAAATGTTCCCAGGTCTGGAAATGAACAGGTGAGGTGGGGGAGCGGGGGCTCCTTTCAGCTCCTCATTTCCATGTAATCCTTCCTCATTTCCTCTTGCCCTGCCCAATTATCACTGCCCCACCAACCTCAGCTTTGACCCTTTCTTTCCTGCGCAGGATAAAACATGCTGCTGGTTGTTGTAGTGGTTATTCTCTTGATTGGGAGAGTTTCGTACGTGGTGTCCCAGTTCCAGGCCTTTGGTCTCTTGGCTGGTAGACTGAGGTTATAGTTTTAGACTGTGTTGGAAGCGATTGAAAGAGCTGTCCTTCATGACAGCTCTTGGTGATCTGCTGGCGTAGGTACACGTGTTGTGGTGCTGGATCTTGCACGTGGGTGCAACTAACCCTATTAAGAGGACTGAGTAAGAAGTAAGGGATGTCTGTTTTGCAAAAGGGTAGGGGGTCCAAAGTTGTAATGTTCTTGGTGGGGTAGACAGGTAAGTCGGGAAGGGGGTTGCTGAGGGATGGAGAATTCCTTGGTAATGGGAGACTCCCTGACCTGTTCATTTCCAGACATTTTCACGTTTGTGACTTCCTTCCCCTTGTTTCAAGGAAGTAGGATTTTTGTGAAGGAAGGGTGACCGCCCTGTAATCGGGGTTCGGGTCACCTTCCTTTTCCCCCTCTTGGCATTGGCCCTCTTAATGCCAAAGTCCAAAGTGAGCTCCCTCTAGCTAGGGTGTGCAACATTTGAAAGCTACTTATAGAAACCAGCCTCTTTGCAGAGTTAGGCGTTTCTCCTTCTAGCTGTCCTGTCACCGTGCCCTACTCACACGCACAACCAAGTGGCAAGCTAGCAAACTCTGCATCCAGTTTGCCCCGGCTTCAGCTGCTGCTGCTGCTGCTGCTGCAAAGTCTCCTGCTCCATGCCACAGGTTGGTGCCGAAGACTGGAAGTTGGGCTAATTTCAAGGCAGATCTTGTAGAAATGAAATTTCCTCTCTCGGTACCTTTAGTTTCCATCATCCTTCTCCTTTCTGTAGTCTGTTGCATACTTCCAGTCCGTTCAAATCACAAGTTTTTTCAGATCCAGAAATGTATCCCTGCCACCTCTTGTACTGGAGTTCTGTTTCTGTTATCTTGCCTGGCCGTGTAGCTGTGAATTCTCTGTAACTAATTTAGGTACTACTTTATTGGGTAGCTAACATATTTGAAGCGGATGCTTTGTGGGTTTTTTTAATTTGTCCTGTCGGCCACAGTGATAGTTTTCTGAATAATCTTTCTGAGGATCACGGAAAATTCAATTGCCTCTTGTATTGTTGTGGCTAATCAAAGAAGATCAGTGTATAACTCGAAAGACTCCACAGTTGTATGTCTAGTGTACAATGAAGAGTGAATCAATAAAGGAGAACATAAAACTTCTCAGGAAATCTTTGTAATGTGGTTTCAACATACAAATTGTGTATTCCTTTATCCTGTTTGAGTGCATAATTGCAATGCATCTAAGTCACTTGTTGCCTGTCACACTAGATTTTAAACTGTTCAGGGAAGTTACCATATATTATTTATCCAGCTTGTTCCGTTATCCTTTATGTTCCATGTGGACATTACCAGAAAATAGAAATGAAAACATAACATGTTATGCAGTGTAAATTTATTTTATGTAGAAGGTGGAATCTACAAATCCCAATGAATTTCCTGAGCTCCAGCAGCAGACAGTTTTATGCATCTAGTGTGCGTGAAATTAAACTCCTTCAGATAAATAAGTATTTTCTGTTTACTAACTAAAAGAGAATATGAAAAAACAGTAAAAATACTTTTCATTCATCTGAAATTCCAGATTGATTCTTTTATTATTGTTTTATGTATTGAGGAAATGTTCACCCCAGGTTATAATTATGGAAGATTGCTCAGTGGATTCATATTTTAACAGGAGATGGTCCTAAAACAAACTCCTTTATCTGTGCAATTCCCTGATTTGCAGACAGTTTGAATTCTTATCCAGATCTAAAAACATTAAGGATAGTCCTAGCTATATAATGGGCCAAACCGTGCCCTCGATTTGAGCACACTGATATGTTATGCTTGGATTTGAACACTGCAGTTCAGGCTAATTTCTTATTTTAATAAAACCAGTTCACCACCTTCCGTTTTAAAATAAGATTTAGCACATCTATAGACCTTTTTACTCCTTCACTCTCAGTGTACTTTGCAAAGGGTTAGGGATGTAAGGTCCGGCTCAAGGAGTTAAGTGTGTGCATCTGTATATATTTGTATGCTATAGTTTACTGGGTTATTTTATTACCTTTTATCACAGCTGTAGAGTTATGTCAGCTAACTTTTTTTAAAAATGTTCAAACAACATAAAAGGAGCCTATATATAAAACTTGGATCAAATATTTTCACAACAGATGTTTCCATCCCAGAGACATTTTCCTGTCCTAAATTAAAAAAAAAAAAACCACTACAACTTTATCATACCAGTAAATGGATATAATTAAACTAGGGCTGTCAAGCGGTTTTAAAAAAAATTATTGCGATTAATCATGAGACTAAAAAAATTAATCATGGTTAATTGTGCTGTTAAACAATAATATAATACCATTTATTTAAATAATTTTGGATGTTTTCTACATTTTCCACAATATCAAACTTTAGAACCTACAAGTCCAATCAGTCCTACTTCTTCAGCCAGTTGCTCAGACAAACCGGTCTGTTTACATTTGCAGAAGATAATGCTGCCTGCTTCTTGTGTACACTGTCACTTAAAAGTGAGAACAGGCATTTGCATGACACTGTTGTCGCCAGCACTGCAAGATATTCACATGCCAGATTAGCTAAAGATTATGTCCCTTGATGCTTCAACCAGCGTTCCAAAGGACATGCATCCATGCTGATGACGGGTTCTGCTCGATAACAATCCAAAGCAGTGTGGACCTAAGCATGTTCATTTTCATAATGTGAATCAGATGTCACCCGCAGAAGGTTGATTTTCTTTTTTGGTGGTTAGAGTTCTGTAATTTTCCCATTAGAGTGTTGCTCTTTTAAGACTTCTGAAAACATGCTCCACGCCTCATCCCTCTCAGATTTTGGAAGGCACTTCAGATTCTTTAATCTTGGGTCAAGTGCTTTATCTATCTTTACACATTTCACACTGGTATTTTCTTTGCACTTTTTCAAATTTGCAGTGAAAGTGTTCTTAAAACTAACAACATGTGCTGGGTCATCATCTGAGACTGCTATAATATGAAATATATGGCAGAATGACGATAAAGCAGAGCAGGAGACATGCAATTCTCCCCCAAGAAGTTAAAAAATAATGTGTTAACTGAGTTTGTGACTTAACGAGTGTCATCACCATGGATGCATGTCCTCTGGAACCATAGCCAAAGCATGAAGAGGCATACGAATTTTTAGCACAACTAGCACATAAATATCTTGTGACGCTAGCTACAACAGTGTCATGCAAACGCCTGCTCTCACTTTCAGGTGACATTGTAAATAAGAAGCGGGCGGCATTACCTCCCATAAATGTAAACAAACTTGTTTCTCTTAGTGATAGGCTGATGTAGGACTGAGTGGACCTGTAGGATCTAAAGTTTTACATTGTTTTGTTTTTGAGTGCAGTTATGTAACAAAAAAATCTACATCTGTAAGTTGCCCTTTCATGATAAAGAGATTGCAGGACATACTTGGATGAGGTGAATTGAAAAATACTATTTCTTTTGTTTATCATTTTTACAGTGCAAATATTTATAATAAAAATAATATAAAGTGAGCACGGTATACTTTGTATTCTGTGATGTAACTGAAATCGATATACTGTATTTGAAAATGTAGAAAAACATCCAAAAATATTTAATAAATTTCAATTGGTATTCTATTGTTTAACAGTGCGATTAATTTTTTTAAACATCATTACTTTTTGAGTTAATTGCGTGAGTTAACTGCGATTAATTAACAGTCCTAATTAAATCACAGTCTACTGAGGGATTTCATTTCACATGATAGTTCCATAACAGATATTTTCTTAATGCTTATAACAGTCTGCAATGCTACTATGTTTTCATTTGGGGTGGGGGAGTCCCAGATATGGCAGTAAGGTGTCTAGGGCAAAACAGGAATGAAAGGCACCCATATAGAAAATATTAGATTGGGGAGGGTGCCTTTATTTCTCTCTCTTTCTCTGCCCTCTTTATTCTGCTGTACAACCTGTTAGGTAGGCATCTTGCTAAGACTGACTTCTTAGGTAAAATAAATGTTCTTTTTATAGCATCAAAAGCCAAAATTAATATCAGTTCAGTGTTTACTTTTTCAGCAGTTTGTCACACTGAACAGAACAAATATTTCTTAATCTTCCATACTGTTAATTTTGGGAGATTAAATAGATCTTTTTGAGAAGTGAAGTTTTTATAGCAAAGCCAGACAACAGTAGTTTTTTTTTCCTTTTATATTAAAATTTATCATACACCTCTACCCCAATATAACGCTGTCCTCAGGAGCCAAAAAATCTTACTGCGTTATAGGTGAAACCGCGTTATATCAAACTTGCTTTGATCTGCTGGAATGTGCAGCCCACCTCCCTGGAGCGCTGCTTTACCACGTTATATGCGAATTCATGTTATATCAGGCTGCGTTATATCGGGGTAGACGTGTATTAAAGGAACAATTTGTACCTTTGACAAATCTCCAAATTGCATTCTAGGGTCTAGTGCCTCAGGCTGCTCCATTGATTCGGATGGATTTACTTTTGAATCTCACCAATGTGACGTCAGAATAATATATAGCACTTACAGAGGGTCTTTTTACCTGAGGATCTCAAAGTTCCTTACAAACGGAGCGAATGGTTATTGTCAGTTTACAGGTGAGGAAACTGAGTCAGGGTTAAGTGACTTAGTGAAGACCACAATGTTAGTGACATAGCCAGGACCAGAACTCAGGTTTATGGCTTCAGTCGAGTTCTCTATGCACAGAATGACTATGAGAGCAGCCTGTCAAGTTTATGGATTGTATATTCTTGGAACAAAGTTCCCAAACTTGTCTGGTGTGTGTTTGTTGTTGATCCACTGAGAGTTTGTTGGTCAAAAGGTACTGACTCTCATCTTTCCACCTACTAAAATTCATCAAAGCCATTAAAATTACAGTAAATACTTTCCTAATGCCAAATTTCTACCTAAGTAGAACTAGATACAACAAACAGGTGGGAGAGTGGTGCTGTGGGGGTTGCGGCACAATCGTGACTGGGAAGGAAGGTGTCTGTGAGAACTTCTGTTAAGATGAAACCCTTATTAGAAAAATGGGAAGTCTCCTGTTCTAAGGTTATTTTTTACTGTGAAGGAAAGGAAAAGGAAACAAACTAAATAGAGAAGAACAGGAAACAGAGAAAATGGGACGGAAAAAGCAACTTGCCCTCCATCTGAATTGAAAGGAATAAGGAGGGAATTTACTTGACTGATGTAGGACATCCTTTCCCCTAAGTGTGTTAAATAATTCTTGCTAGAAATGACTTGTCCCTGAGTCTCATCAGGGTACCAGCGAAATCCAAATATTTGGCCTTTAGAATTCACCAATTTGCATCCTTAGCTGCATTTGTTATTAACAGAAGTAAGCTGCAGGAGGTTGCTTCTAGGCCTCCCTCAAAGGCTTTAGAACTTGTTTTTATCTATAAGTTACTCAGTCCCAACACTGACCATAAGTTTCAAAGCCCTTTCATCTGTGAACCATGTTCACTGCTGGCCTAAGTGAATTCAGTATTGAAATAAACAACATTGTTCCTATTTCAGTCAGTGATGGGTTTGGCACCAGGTTCATTCTTAATTTAATTACTCAAAAAATCCCAGATTCTAAAAGCCTTCAAGGTTCCTGCAATATTACCATACAGGAATGGGTGTGGGTGGATATGTAATTTCATATTTTTATACTGCTTTTAAGTTATACTAATTCAGGGTAAAAGGGGAATTTTTACTTTAATTACACAAACCATATTATGCTCACTTTCAGTATAATGCAAATTGTACATCTCTCCATTTTTAAAGTGAAAGGAATCAGCTTCCATGAAAGAGTTAAGCGTGTGTCATGTTAAAAAAAAAAAAAAAAAAAGGATATAGGGGAGGGGAAAAAGTTAACAATGTGATAGTGAGATTGCTATGAACTATTTAAAGCTAGATCACGCTTTGGACAAACTCCACCTCATAATTTGGAACCACAAGCATAACCCGTGCAAGGGAATTCCACCCCATATGTTACTGGCCTCAAAGATTTGAACTGAAGGGGAGCTGCACACGGTCTCAACAGAGCTGCAGCAGAACTTAAAAACCCAAGAGTACTAAAGTAATATCCAGTTTTGCTTGTAAGTAATCAGCAGGGATGTTGTTATTGGGGAGTTTAAAAGCAATGAAGAGGAAGCAGCTTTTCTGGACAATGTTCTATGTTCTGAGCTTAATGGGTGAGTATTAAACATTAAAAGGCTACATTTATGGCTACTAAATGCGTTAAGCACAAAATAGAGTAGCGGGGGTTGAGGTAGGGTGGAGGTGAAATAATGCATAGGGAAATACCCTTCTGTACTACTGCTCCTTGGATAGCAAGGTAGGGAAAAGAGTGAGTGTACTATAAGTGTGATATAATGTATGTTCAATAAAATTGAAGCAGACTTATGTGGAGAGCATTATATTGAGGACATTATATTATAGAGGAAGTACACTTCCTGAGTCCGTCTTCCCCAAAACGGCCAAAAATGAGTGTTCTGAACAGAAATTATTACAGCTTTAAGCAGAGTTGGGAACCAAGATATGAAAGCATCCCATTAGAAACCATGTTATAAGGAAGATGTAAATGTACAGAGTACCTCTAATGAATGTGTGTCATTTGTTGCTCTGCATTAGCCTAAAAGGACAGAGGTTTCTAATTCATGATGATTATTTTATAGGAATTAAACACTTATTTAAAAAACAAGTGTAACTATAACACCCGGTATTATAAAAAATCTGCCCGCTCCCAAAAAAACCTTTGCTTCCTCAGATGAACTACCTGTGACTATGGGGAATCCTCCACCCTTCTTAATTCCACAAGTAACACTCAGCACCAGGAGAAAAAAAAAAAAAAAGAGAGGATTTTTGGTGTGTAAGTTTTTGTTTTGTGTAGGGTGTTCTGTTTGTTGGGTTTTAGGTTTTTTTAAGCAATATTTAATTTTTTGATAGATTTTCATGTATTTAATCTAAAACCAAAAATCTTAATACTAATGAAGACTGGTGTAATAAATTATAAGGGAACATTTGTCTGAATATTCTATATGCTATATTAAAATAACATCCAAGATCCTGTAGGTATCCAACCTACTTTATATTTCCCTTTATCAATGAAATGTGAGATAGCAGATCCTCTTAAATAATCATTTACATTGTGCTCTTCTGTCTCTTGTTGCATTGCTAATATTTCAAAAAGGATCAGGTTCACTCCTCTATCAAGCTGGCATGACATATTGCTCATTTGAGCCATTTCATCTCACCCTTTAGTAAGCACTTACAGAAAGCGCAGTATGAAGAAACCTTTAAAGTGTGTTTTAGCATTGTATGACTGTCTGAGGTGTGTGGTAAGCAAGGCTTTTGTGCAACAGCATACATCTGGAATTAGAAATCTGAGTCACTTGTGAGTTGAAAAAAGGTAAAGGCAAAATTATCAAGTGATAGGATTTGGGAGTGGAGGGGAGTGGGTGGGTTGGTGGGGGGGTCATTTTTTAATTTTGCACCTGTAATGGACTTTGAGAGAAAATGCACATACTGTAAAATGATACCTTTTATTAACCATGCCAATACTGTGCACTTGTACAGGATATTGCAGTGTTTTGCAAATAGTTAATTAGTTTTCCACATGTCTGACTGGTTGGTCTTGCCTACATACTGATTGTCATATTTAGGGTCAAGAAGGAATTCCCCAAATCAGATTGACAGAGACCTTGAGGGTGGTTTGCCTTTCTCTGTAACATGGGCCATGGGTCACTTGCTGATTCAAACTAGAGTAAATGGTGGATTCTCTGTAATTTGAAGTCTTTAAATAAGATTTGAGGACTGCAGTGACTCAGCCAATGACTGTGGGCCCACTACTACAAAAATAGGGGTGTGAGGTTCTATGACCTGGAATTGGCCAGAGATCAGACTACATGATTATAATGGTGCCTTCTGGCCTTCAAGTCTGTAAGTTTGTGAACACCCCAGTGAGATAGAAAAGTATTATTTCCATTCTATATTAGAGTAAAATAAAGCACAGAGAGATTAAGGACATGATTTTCAGAGATTCTGAACACGTGCGTTTCTCATTGACTTCTGTTGGAGCTGAGATGCCTAGCACCTGTGAAATAAGTCCCTAGGTGCCATGTCTCAAAGTTCCACAGTGAATCAGTTATACAGGTGAAAACAGAACCCAGGAGCTCTATATTCTAGTTCCTTACCTTTCTCCATAGACAATGCTGCCTTTTTGGTGGCTTTTAGTACATGAGCTTTTTCAGGTGTCCACAAACTAGAAGAATGTATAAACTCAATGGCATGAGTTTATAAACCAGTCACTGTAAAGGAAGTGGTTCTGGCCATCAATTTTCAAGCACCGGCTCTGTTGCACATCTCCTAATTCTACAAGTTGTTTTCCCTTCCTCCTTTCTTAGTCCTTCTAGTCACTTGTTATCACAATAAGCTGCTCCTAATTTTCATTCACGAAGACTTTTATAGCAGGTGCTGTGCAAAATTTGGTAATTTGCAGGGATTCATACAAACAAACCTTTTTGGTCAAGAGGAGATAAAGGTCTGGGAACCTGTGACAGGTTGTTACCCCCAGGATGCAGTTTGGGAGCCATTGGAGCCGCTGTGCCCCCTAACAATTAGCAGGGCTGGTCTCTCTCTCTCACACTGCTCTGCTGGTGATTCAGGCAGCCTCTCCAGGCCCTGTTATCACCCAACACGACAGTAGGTGGCACCACACACCCAACTGAGTGTCTTCCTTAAGCCTCTCATAGATTCATAATGGAGCACAATAATTTCCCAGCTTCCTAGGCTTGCACCCCTGCTGGAGTATAAACCAAGAATGAGCTTGCATTGCACAGGGATCTGTGCAATGCAAGTTCACTAATATAGTTCACTTCCCCCTTGATATGGGAAAGATATGAAAAAACAGCCTGTGTTAACTAAGCTGAGATTTTCCCAGACACTTCACTTAAAGATGCATTGGTTAAGATAAAACATAAAATCACTTTTAATCTATTTTTCTGTAGTTAATAAACTTGTTTTAAGTGATATCAAACAGCTCAAAGCAGATTATCAAATAAACAAACAATGCAAACTAAGCCTAATATATTAGATAGATAGGATTTGAATTAGCAATCTCTCACCCTTACTGGTGATACAAGCAGTTCACCAAATTTCCATACACAGGCTAGAAATTCCATTAGCCTGGGACCAGCACTTTCCCCTGTTCAGTCTTTGATCCGTAGATGTTTCCAGGAGTTCTCTTGTGTGGGACGTGAGGCCAAGAGGTGATGATACTTCCCACCTTATATAGTTTTTCCATATGGTGGGAACCCTTTGTTCCAAGCTAAGTTCTCAGCCCAGCTTGTAGAAAAAGACAGGTACCAAAATGGAGTTCAATGTCATGTGGTCTGGTCACATGCCCTTGCATGCCTTGCTGAGTCATAGCATCCATTACTCATAGGCTGGCTGAAACATTCCCTGGTGAGGATAAACCTTTTCCAAGGTCAATTGTCTTTGCTGATGGACGATTAGCACTATCTAGCTTCTTCATTGTTGTACCTGAAAGGCTAGCTGTGGGTATTTTCAACTTCACAACATCTTTCAGTAACACATACAGTACATAGCAAAACTCTGTAACTTCGCATACAATGATAACGCATACAATCCAACAAGATAATGTTCAACAGATCAAGACTTTTAGAATGATACCTTACAAGGCATACCTTGTACCAGATGCCACATAATTATATCATAATCATATTACTATGATGAATGTGGGGTGCAGAGTGTCACAGAAACCACCGAACAAATCCCAAAACACCTGGCTTGGGGTCAAACTCATTCAATTTCACTTTGTTTCTCCCTGAAATTCAGGCCCCAGCCCATTCCAATTTACCCAACCTCTCACTGAAATTTGCCCAAGTTCTAGCACTGCAATAAAATCACAAACCATGTGAAAAGTTTATGCTCATATGCACTGACAGACTTCTCCAAAATCACTCTATTGTGTACCATGGGTCTGTCAGCAAAGGGTCTCTAAGAGTCAGTGGCATGCAGCCTCCAACCAAGTCACCTGTAGTCCAGAACTAAGCTAATCTCTCTTGCCTGGAAATGGATAGTAACTCTGGAGACCCTGTCTGTCTTGCCCAACATCACCGAACTAATTATAACCAGTTTCTTATCTCTTCGTGCATTGCAGCAGGATCTTTACCAAAGAGAGAGAATTGAGATTTGGTACCATAATATCTATGAAAACATCAATTGAGAGTGAAACAATTCACATATACTTTAGAATAAGAAAACAGTAACTTCAATTGTGCATTTATAACTCAGCATGTTCTTGCACCTATGTGCACATAATGCAGAACTCATGTTGTTCCAATGGGCCAGATAAGTACCTAGGTTGATTAATGGGAGAGAGAAAGACACACCTTCTGCAGTAGGTGCTGTAGTGATGTAAAAGCGCTTATTCCACTAGAAGATGTTCCATCACCTTGCTTCCTAGTCTGTGATGGTGCTGGAATAGGACTGTCCCCAGCTTGTTTAAAATCATGTTCATTAAGGAAGGAACAATTTGTCTGTCACATCATAGTTAAGTGTCGGTCCCTGCATAATTCTGAAGACCTGCAAGTTGTTACTGACTTCTGAGCTGTAGGTGTTCAGAACCTCTTGGGGTCACGACCCAGCTCAGATGCACAATTTTAACAAAGCAAACATCTCCTAATCAATTTCCTTGCTGATCTCTCCCTTGGCTTTTTAATCTTGTTTCCCAGCAACATTTCTCCACTTCCGTGCTAGACAATAGAAGGATGCCTTTCAAGAGCTATGTACAAATTGGCTTATATAGCAAGCTGAGAATTCCCCTTTCCCACTGACATATAATAAATGAAAACGGAGCAGCTCTATGCTATTGCAAAGGAAAATTTGTTGACATATCTTTTCAGACTCTGAAGTAAGATTAGAATAGGTTCAGGGTAAAAGCAAATCCAGAATGATGAAACACATTACTTGAAGGCTAATAAGGAGTGATTCAGTACTTGTCTAATCTAAATGTTAAACTATAATTCAGATTTATTGCTATAACAATTTATAGTCTTTCCAAGAACTGCTTTTCATACATTTTAGATATTATACTTAGGGTTCTATTCCTGGCTTTGCCACTAACCTGTTTTGTTATCGTGAGCCAGTTATTTCACCTTGATGCTTCAAATTCCCTATTTGTAAAATGGGGATAATGATACCTTTTTGCAAAGTGTGTGACGTTTATGTATGAAAAGCACTATATAAGAACTAAGTAACACTATTGTGAGCTGATAATTGGCAGCTGGGCTACATTTCATAGCTAAGCTAGTTGGATGCATTCCCAGCACCATGTCAACCTATGGAGTTTTAAAACCTTTGAACCACACAGTCTGAGCACTTTTGAAAATTAATCCCAAAGTGATTCACCCACAGTCACAGAGTGGGCCCATGGCAGAGGCAGGAGTAGAACCCTTTTCTCCTGAGTCCCCTCAAAACCATCTATCCTCTCATTTGAGCATTTGCCTAAGGCTATGTCTACACTACCGCGATAAGTTGACCTACACTATACAGCTCCAGCTATGTGAATAACGTAGTTGGAGTCAACGTACCGGAGATCAAGTTACTGCAGGGTCTACACCATGGGGGTCAATGGGAGAAATTTTCCCATCGACTTACCTTACTCTTCTCATCGGGGGTAGAGCACAGGGGTCGACTGGAGAGGGATCTGTGGTCGATTTTGTGGGTCTTCACCAGACCTGCTAAATTGACCACTGGTGGATCGATCTCAGAGTATCAGTCCTGGCTATAGTGTAGACATAGCCTTAGAGTCAGAAGCCAAATGTCCCTTACCCACAAGGGTGTACAAGGGTGCTGTGCATCCCAGGAACTGCTGCATTTCAGGCACTGCTGTATGTAAATATAACTTGCATTATATCTTGGGGTCCTTCTGAGTGAAAGCTGCTAAGTGGGAAATATTTGTCCACAATATCTACTTGGCCTTTCTGGTTTATTTTTAAGTGCTAAAAACAATTGAGATACGGGCGGTTTAAAAATGAGGGGGGGGGTTACTTTGGTTTGTACATTCCAGCTACACCATCAAAGGGGTAGATCAGGAGATCATAATATGGTGCTGAATCAGTAGAGATGGGCAAACCTGTTAGTTTAAAATAAAGACTTTTGCCTGGGACTTGAATCAAACCCAAACCAAACCTTTGTTAATGTTTAGGGAACATTTCTGTATGCCAAGATACAGCTCTACGTGATTTTTACATGGCTACAATATTAACTGCAAGAATGGTGATGTATATACGCTGGAAAGTATGCACTACTGGTGAACAGTGCAGTAAATTGTTCTATTGGTGCATGTATTAAAACTTGTAGATGGTACACTAGTGCAAGACTCTGTATGTTTTTGTACCTCATGCAAACTTTATGTGTTTGTACCCATGAGTGGGGTGCTGCATCACTATGCTTCATATGTCAACCTGTTTCTGCATGCGATCATCCTCAAGTACATATTCTTTTACCAAGATCTTGCAAAATAAAGAAGTTTAAGTGCTGAAAATTGGTGAGGCCAAGGAGGAATGGTAATTCAGGGTTCAACTTCTTCTAGAAGGCTGATTGTCGTAAGTATACAAGCCACGAGCATCACAGAAGCTGCCTGAGAAATCGGGCTCCTAGGGTCAGTGGCTTATCTAAGAGCCAACTTAAGTCAGGCTACAAAACAAAGCAAAATCCCTCTTTACTGGCTCTGACCGAGCAGGGTTAAGTGTTGATTGGGTGACCCCACTCACGGCTGACTGCAGTGATGTAATGGTTTGAGTTGTCAACCTTCCTCCTTCCCACATTCTCTTTGCTCTTTTCTTTGTGTCATTCGTGACTGCAGATCCACACCCATATCCTGTCTGGGGCTGTGTGTGGAAAAGGGGAAAAAACGGGGGGCGGGATTTTATCAGCTATTTCCAGAGGAAAGGAAGCTCCACCCACTTGAATTCCTGCCACATGGCTGGAGAGGAGTAAAACTAGAGCTTTATGAGTAATGTAGCTCAGAGTCCCAAAAGGTGCTGCTTATTGTAGCAGTTGGCTTAATGAAAGGCAAACATTGAAACCTGGCTCACACTATTGTAGTTCCATTCTTCCCTCTTTCTCCACTGCTTCTCCATTCTGACCAACACACCAGGTCCTGAATCACAACCTAATGACACCCAATGCACTTACTCTAAGACTACACTTCTGCAGTAAAAGTATACAGGTACAGTATGTCTACACTGCAATTAAAAGCTCATAGCTGGGCCATGCCAGCTGACTCAGGCTCACAGGGCTCAAGCTAAGGGGCTGTTGAATGGAGGTGTAGATGTACCCTTAAAGGACCAGGAACTCCTAAGTGCTCATTTTGGTTCTACCCTTGTGGCTTTGTCATTTAAGCTCTGCCTCGGTTTGTCTCTCTGTAGAATTGGGCTAATACCTACCCTGCAAGGTTTTTGTAAGGATTAATTAGTTGAAGTCAAAAGTATTAAAGCAGAGATGAACTTGACAAAATGATTGTCAAGTGATTTGAAGACGAGGTGTACTATATAAAGGCTAATTAGTATTGTCATCATAGAAGAGACAGCTACTTCCACAGGTTGTACATTAGTCATTGTGAAGATGCAGATGAGAGGAAGAAAATCCTGTATTTAACGGCCTTATACTACAAAATGGGATACAAACTGCTGAGACTGCCCCTTGTTGGTCTGAGTCTGTTCCTTTACTGTAAATAGATGGGTGTTGGGTAGGGTTGGGTAGCAGGGGTGAAGAACTCAGGTGTGGATGATGAGGATAAGTCAAAGTTTTGTTGTGTTTGTGTTACTGCTGGGTTATTTGATTTGATCTGGGATAAATGCCAGGTCTGTTTATTAATTAGTTTTATCAGGTTGTCAAGGATGACCAAAGTACTGGATGGATACTCTTTTGTTGTAGGGTAGTAAAAAAGTGAATAAAATAAATATTTATGAAATTGGTTCCCTACAACTAATTTGGAGGTGAATTCTCAAACAAACTAAGTTATCACTCCCTTCCCTGCTGGCGTTACTAGACTTTGATTGCTTCATGCTTAAAGTTCCATTTGGCTTTAATTCTCAAGTCCTTAATAAAATTTACATAAGTTTTGCAAAACTAATAAGAATGTGCTGTGCAATAAATGATTGAGGTTTTTAGCCAAATGCCACTTAGGAGTGGTATCCCAGTTCCCATCTGCAGAGACTTTTTTAGTCCTACAGCTGCAAAACACTTTGATGCTTCTTGTATTAAAATGGTTGCATGTGCTGGAGAGGCAAGGGGAGAAAAGGAATCATTTTAAAAAAACTGAGCAAATCCAAAGACAAATTAAGGTGGAGAAAGATCCAGTCCTTGTTTTATGATACACGTTGGTGCAAAGATTTTGGCCAAACAGCTCTTGTATTTTTATAAACATCTGGATAAGTTCAAAGGTGTTTGGGTGATTATGACACTTTGGGAAGTCAAGTAAAAGGAATTATGTCATTTTAATGAGGTAAAGTTTCCTGCTGATGTCCATGTAAACACAAAGCCGTGTGAAAAAGAGAGATTTAACGCTACGTTAATTATTATTCTGGGCATGACATCATACCTCCTGGTTGTGATTTGTTATCAAGAAAACTCAGTGATTTAACTCTTTTGAATTGGGCTCCTTCCTGGAAAGAATATCTCTTTTGTTTAAAAAGAAATCTGTCCAAAACCAAAACCCTAGATCCAAACACCCCTGAACAGTGCAATTCAGTCCTATCTCTACTTTTAAGGTGTCATGGAAGTGCATTTCATGAGGGAATGGTTAGTGTAGAGGCTGGTAGTGGGATACAGAAAAATGAATATCACTGTAGGCTTCCATGGGGCTAGACTTTCAAAAGTGATCACCACCCAGTGCACATGCAGCATGATAACCTTTCCTGGAAATCTAGTTACTTGTTCTGGTGAGTAAACAGGAGATGAGCTCTTTGGAAAATCTGGCCCCAGGCTAGTAGACAGGATAATAATAGAATGGGCCATGGAGACTGAACTTCCTTCTCACCGTTAGATGGAGTCATTCCAGAGCAAGTCTGAGGCATGTTCTTTCTTCATATACAACTCTGCCAGTTTCCAGGCTGTATCTGTTCTAAAAACTTTCATCCAGGGATGGCAGCTTGGCTTATTTCATTAATGCTAACATTCACAATATTATGTTATCTAATAAATACCTCTCACATTTCTTATTGTCATCTATGCTTTCTTCTTAACTGGAAGAGAAGTAAGAATGCAGGATATAAGTTTTCTTGAGAACATAACTGGTTGGGATAAGATCTACAGATAAATATCTCTTCTTCTTTATGAAAACCGTCTCCTTCCTGAGAAGATCTTTAAAATGACACAAACCTTTTCAGGTCTTGTATAGACTAATATTTAAAGGTGTGATGTTAGCACATGCAAAGCACTTAAGAAAGCACCATGGAGATGCAACCAGCTGACTTGGTACAATCTGTGTGTATCAGGTGCTTTTTGCTGCTCCAGATGAATAAAGCAGGGGTCCTCTTCATCGCCAGCAAGGGGTTATGAGAGAGCGTGCAGCTGTTCTGTGGTCTCCCCGTTAACACTGTGTGTACTCGCTCTCTTTTGGGGGTACAGATAGAGGATAGATTTCACAGTTACCTCATTATAACCATTTCCATATACTAAGGCTGCCAGCATGAAGGAAACTCTGAAATAGGCCTTACGAGGAAAAGGTACACAAAGTGTTCAGATGTTAATGTCGCCCCTATGCGTTGGAAAGACTATGAACTGTGTGTGAAATATCTGACAGGGTGTGGGGTCGCTGCGAGTTTCCTCTGTGTTGTTGATGCCATGGAATGTAGCCTGAATGTTTTGTTCAATGAGGATGCAGAGTTGCAGTAAATCCATAGACACAAAGTTGCTCCAGTCCTGCAACTTTATTGAATATGGGTTCAAGGGTCTAACTGTGCAGTTCTCTTTGCTGGATGAGGGCCTTGATTTTATTTTAATGCTAACAGATCAGTTTGGCTAAAAGTGTGAGGGCCAATCATGCAGTCTCTATACAAACCGCACTGCCTTTAATGTCAGTGTCCTTTCAGCCCATGTAGACTGCAGGACTTTCCCTGAATTGAACTTCAGTAATGAACCAAAGGTCTGTGAAGCTCAAAGTTGGGGGGAGGGCGCACTCTGAAACTACTCTCATAGAATTGATTGTTGGTGTTTAATGCCTAACACTACCATGTGTATTGCATAACTAGCTATATTAGGGGTTTATCTCTTCCTCTGAACCATCAAGCCTTGACTGGAGACAGAATAGCAGACTAGATGGACCCTTTATCCATCCTGGCATGGCAGTTGCGTGTTTTTTTTATGTTTAGGATACACCAACGATTATTAAAATGGAATATTTGATTTCTCCCTGAAATGTGCTGCTGGGTGAATTCTGTCCCATTTTATATAGTTAATCAGCTGGACATGAACTCCCAGTGTGACACTGTGGCCAAGAGAGCTAATGCAATCCTGGGATGCATAAACCAGGGACTCTCTACTAGGAGTAGATAGGTTATTTTACCTCTTTATTTGACACTTATGTGACCACTGCTGGAATACTGTGTCCATTTCTGGTACCCTCAATACAAGAAGGATGTTGCTAAATTGGAGAAGATTCAGAGAAGAGCCACAAGAATGATTAAAGGATTAGAAAACCTGCCTTATAGAGACAAATTCAAAGAGCTCAGTCTATTTAGTTTAACAAAGAGAAGGTTTAAGAGGTGACTTGATTCCAGTGGATGAGTACCTACATGGGGAACAAATATATAATAATGGTGTCTTCTGTCTGGCAGAGAAAGGTATAACATAATCCAATGGCTGGAAGTTGAAGCTAGACAAATGGAGAGTAAATTGTAAAGTGTAAATTTTTAACAGTGAGAGTAGTTAACCATGGGAACAATTTACCAGGGGTTGTGGTGCATTCTCCATCACTGACCATTTTTTAATTGTCTCGATTGGATGTTTATTCTAAAAGCTCTGCTCTAGGAATTATTTTGGGGGAGTTATCTGGCTTTTGTTATACAGGAGGTCAGATTAGATGATCAGAGTTGTCCCTTCTGGCCTTAGAATCTATGAATGTGTATACTAAGCCTATTCTCAGGAGTCAGTAGTAAGGCTTTCCTATACTATCTCCCATTATGCAGAATTCTCTCTGGGTTTCCATGGAAAGTTTTACATTGGCCTCAAAATTCTTCTCTGCCTTTTACCTATGATTGAGAGTAGTGTCAGTTCGCCATCAGATACGCTGTCAAGGCAGAAACTGAATCTCAGTTCACCCACTCTTATGTTCTAACCAGTCAATCCTATTCCATCCTACAATGAAAGGCATCACATACCTCAATCTTTTCATTATTTTATTTATTATTTTAGCAAGACCTACTTGAAATACGGTTCCTGTCCCTCAGTAGGACAGGAGTCCTATTCCAGAGTGAGTCCTTTACTTACACTATAAGGTCTTTGGGTCAGTGACTGTCATTTTACTATTTGTACAGTGCATACGACCATGGGGCCCTGATTCCTGACTGGGGCCCCTGAGTTCTACTATCCGCTTGGATTTTTTCTTGTCTGTTAGGGTATGTTTCTCATGTTGCAATTTTAAATCTAAGCCTAAATATAGTACTGAGGGTGGAACTCAGTCTGAGTTGTAGCAGCTTGGCACACCCTCCCTCCTGGGAACACTGTGAAAAATGATGCCATGAGGTTAACTGTCTTCATTTCCTGTGGCAGGGCCAAGAAGTAGATGGACTCTCACAGAGACATGAGCCAGGCACTAGTACCCATGAAGATCTGAGATTCCTTCTCTCCTCACCCAGATTTCTGGCTCATTTTCTGTTTGGCTAAATAGCTGTAGGGTCTGTGAAACTATCCCTGGCTGGAGCAACCTGCCCCTGAACCCTATCTTGTAGTGGGTTCTTTGTAACATTTGTATCATTCTTATTTGCAATGAATTTCTCTCCCTTCTTTATATGCTTTTCCAATCATTTCATTGTCTCATGACAAAATCCTCCCAGTTTTTCTTAATACTGACAGTATGTTGTGCAAGATTATGAAGGATTTACATGAGGTATGAATCGTAGAGGACTGAAATGCTCCCAAACATTTGCCAGAGACATCTCAACACAGTCTTTTGAATCTACCTCCTCGTGTGTTTTGCTTGTGTAGCTGGCAACTCCTCGGCATTCCAATATTTCTCCCATTTGCGCGCACACAAACAAAATTATATTTCTTAACATAGCCCTATACTCAGATTTTAGAATTTCCAGTATCAACAGCTGGCAATTTTCATCCAATGAAGTTACAAGACAAGAGTCAGTTTTCTTTCTTAAAGGGTCTATCACCTAATCTGGATTGTAAAATATTTCCTTTATATTTAGCTTGACAACAGCATGGATTAAGCCCATTTCTGTAATCAATCCCATAAAGTGATTCAGGGCTCAATCCTCCCAGGGACTGAGTATTATGGGCCCACTTCAGCAAAGCACTAAGGCTCCAGTTCAGGAAAATATTCCCATTTAAAACAACAGTAAGCATTTAAAACAACTTTAACCATGTACATAAGCATGACTTCAATGGGACTTACATACATGCTTAAAGTTAAACATAAGTTTAAGTGTTTTGCTGGATCAGGGCTAGAATGCTCAGCAACTGATAAAGAACTTAATATCTCTGTTAGGTTCTGAAAAAATGAATAATGGTGAAATAATGTATCTTGCAAGTTTTAGAGTTCAGTCACTACTGGATAGAAACTAATGTGACAATCAATGTATTTTTTACAAGAATCTAAAAACACATAGAATGTGAAGTAGGTATTGAACCAGTTTGTGGAAAACAGAAAGAGGTTTCCATAGAGGAATAAAAAAGCATGAAAAACAGGAGGAAAAAAAGTCTTCAATGATGTTTAAGTCTTGCTTCAGATATCACATAAGCAAAGTCAAAGGTGGCATATTATCTCACATCATCTGATTACTAGGAAACACACAAACTTTTAAATTAGAATATTTGATGATTCTCTAAATGTTCCATTTTACCTCAAAGAGATGCAACATCTCTAGTCAACAGGGACTTGATTCAAAGCCTATGGGAATGTTTCTGTTGACTTCACTGGGCTTTGGATCAAGCCCTGAAGGAGTTTGTGCCTGCAATAATGTGAATATATTTGAAATTTCCATTTCTTTTTCCTATAGCACACACGTGGTCTTTTTCAAATGCTGAATCTTTCCTCCCAAGCCTATTAATTTAGGCCAGTGTACAATCCAATCCTGCACTGAGCTCTGCACAGCTGGACTCCTGTATTCCCATGGTCTTAATGTAGGACCAGGACCATCATGTCCAGTTGCTGCTCCATTCTTGTTTAAAGGTGCAAACAGAGACTAGATTAACATTTGAGCCTTTGATATGCCCCAGTTTGATTGTCTGGTCTCTGAATTTCTTTAATATGAATTATAAGGCCGTTAAGCTTTTTTGGCAAGGAAAAGAACTGTCTGCTTGTGAAAAGACCTATTAAAAATCCCTTTTCTCCACTTTAAAGAATAAATAATAAACTTTTCCAAAGCCAAATAATTAACAGAGGATACCAGAGAGAGCTCTGCCTTTTCCTCAAAGTGGCATGGGGCTACTCAGTGGTGGTCAATCTCCAGGACAGTCCTGGTACAGTGATCCTGTTGCAGAAGGGAATGGTTTAGGGATATAAACTGGCCATCAATAAATTTAGACTTGAAATTAGATGAAGGTTTGTAACCATCAGAGGAGTGAAGTTCTGGAACAGCCTTCCAAGAGGAGAAGTGCGGCAAAAAACCTAACTAGCTTCAAGACTGATCTTGATAAATTAATGGAGAGTACGTATGGTATGATGAGACTGCCTACAACGGCAAGTAGCCAATCTGCGACTGCTAGTAACAAATGTCTCCAATGGGCAGTGATGGGACACTAGATTGGGAGGGCTCTGAGTTACTACAGAGAATTCTTTCTCGGGTATATCGGTCTGCTGGGTCTTGCCAACATGATCAGCGTCTAACTGATTTCCATATTTGGAGTTGGGAAGGAATTTTCCTCTGAGTCAGACTGGCAGAGACCCTTGGGGTTTTCGCCTTCCTCTGCAGCATGGGGTGTGGGTCACTTGCAGGTTTATAAGAGTGTATATAGTGGATTCGCTGTAACATGAAATCTTTAAACCATGATTTGAAGACTTCAGTAACTCAGTCAGCGGTTATGAATCTATAACAGGAGTAGGTAGGCGAGGTTCTGTGGCCTGCGATGTGCAGGCAATCAGACTAGATGATCGTGTTGGTCCCTTCTGGCTTTAAAGTCTATGAGTCTGTCATCATTTCATGAAGGCTAGGGGATTGTGTATCTGTGTGGGATGGGGAGGGCCTTAAACCTCCCTCCTCTGCTGCCCAAGATCCAAGTGTCAAAAGGACAGTCAGTGCCAGGAGGGCAGCCCAAGGATCAGAAGCCTTCAGACAGAAAAGGGGAAGAAGCAACTGAATCCAACCCCCTTGTAAAAACAAACACACAAAAGAAACATTGCAAAAATCATACTTATTTCTTTCAGAAAGGGACTCTCGTGTTGCATGTGACTGAAATATCAGAGTCCTGTCTGTCTGCATCTCTTAGCATAGATGCCATATAGTGCTTTTTAGCTATAAATTAATACTCCTTTCCCCCCAGACAATAATGTTTCTGGTGAAGAGAACCACAGCTCATCAGCCACTACCTCACCTTCAGTGATGAGTGCTACTATCACCAGTGTAACACCAGCAATGACAACTGTCACTCTCATAGAAACGATGGTCTCCTTGGAGCCTAAAGATATTTCAACAACACCAGAAGGTATGGGAAATTGATTTGAACTTGCTAATTATTCTCCATGCTCTCTGCAATTTCTATTTGCTGATGTGCTTTAGTGATTTGAATTTACAAGATGTGAATGTGAAACTTGCTTTAAGCAAGCACCCAAAGGATGATTTAGAACCGGCTGTCTCATCGAAATGGGCTTTTAATTCATGGTTAAACCAAAATGATATTTTAGAAATGAGTTCAGTATGGAACCACAGATGTGAACCCCAACTTGTCCCCAGGCTCCTGAAATACTTCAGTATTCCAGATTCTGCTTCCAGCTCCTATCTTTATAGTGGACTCAAATCCACTCACCTCTACTCTTTAGAGATTTAGATCCAAGACTTGCAGCTTGAACCCATCTTTGCTTTAAAGTGATTGCTTAGGAGAAGCAGTCTGATCACTAGATCTTGGACTGAAGGCAGGCTAAATATAATGATCAGATGTTCATTTCTGAGTTTTGCATACAGCATCTGTAAAGGTAAGATGTCTGCCTTTCTGCTATAGGCCAGGGGCTTGAGGAGATTCAAGCTGAAGGATCTTTCTTTTTTTCTTTTTTCTTTTTTTTTTAAATCAATAGATCTATTTGTTTGAGGGCTCTGAGTGCAGTGAGAAGGCAGGGGTGGCACTCGGGAGGTCAGTGTTGTGGGGTAAGCCAGGCAATAGCAGCATTACATTGTTGTAGAATACACCCAGAATATTAGCTTACTGTAAGCAGCTTATAAGTGCGTGTAACAATTAGGTAACTATGAAGCAAATCTAATGTGCATGTTTTCTACAGCTGATTCTAGTGCCAATGGCTATGACAAATCAGTATTGCAGTTCAGTCACTACAATGACAAGCTTTGATTCAAGAGGCTATAAGCATACTCTTATTTTTTTCTATGTAGGAAAAGCAAGTACTACTGAAATGACCAAAGTGACTGAAGACACCAGCCCTGCAACTTACGCAGGACCCACCCAAACACACACGGATGTGTCAGACCAGTCAGTGTTAGTGAAAACATCTCCCGATTTGCAGCTGAACACATCACATGCTCTTTTCAGCACAACAGTACAAGCCACAACTTTGGAAATGGTTTCAACAGCCACTGCTACTGTCCTCACAGAGCAAACTTCCCACTCAGCTGTCACAGGACCCCTGCCTAGTAGCTCCATGGAGGTAGGAGGAAGTGCTTGACTATGCATTTGATGAGCTATGGTGAGCATGTTGTTCCTGAAGACTTTCTTCACAAGCTGTGGTCTGTTTGTACCATGCTGTGTTAAACCAGATCCAGTGCTGAACACATATGGGAGAGCCTTGTAGCTGGAGCACAAGACTGGGAGTTAGAAGACTTTGATTCTGTTCCCAGCCCTCCCAAAAACTCCCTTTGTGACACTGGACAGGTCATTTTCTCCATCTCTGTGAAATGGGGATAATGAGACTGCCCTATTCCTCGGGTGCTCTGAGGCTATATTCATTAATGGTTCTGAGATCCCCTGAAGGCATTACAGAATTGCCAGGGGTTACTGGTTGGCACTGTCTTTCATGGGACCCCTTGCCAGAATCCCTGGATATAGCACATCATCTGAACAAAGCACACTTCTCGGATTGACGACTGTGTTATAAGGGATTCAGCAACTGATACAAACACATTTCTAGTGGAAGGACTTGTAGGGCAGTGCATAGCATAGATTTCTTTGGGCTGCAAGGAACCTCTAGTGGGCTGCCTCTGACATTGCTGCAGAATTGTTCTCACTCTCCTCAAACCATCCCCAACAGATGGATTTTTAGCCTAGTCTGGAGTATCTCCAGCCATGGTGATCTCATGTCCTTTGGCTACATCTTCCCTGCTGCAGTTCAGTCTGTTCCCGCTTGCTCTGTCCTGCCTTCCTGATACAGTGCGATTTGCCATTAAAACAGCTTTTCAGAGGGCATGTTTATTACCACAATGATGCTTTTCAACTTGAGACAAGCAGGCTACAGGGGATAGGTTTAATAGGGCTATTTTGGCAATAGATGTTACAGGGCTAGAATTGCCAGAGAGGTGGGGTTGGAACCTTTCTCTGCAGAGTTTTTAAGGACTAGCAACCAGCTGGGGAGCAGAGCAAGCAACCTCAGCCTAAGGATGTGAACCATAATGGGCTGACTCCAAGTAAAGGCTGCAGACAGCAGAGCTGGTACAGTTATGCTGCACCTAGGGAACAGGATGCAGAGAACCTGGATACATGCAGGTCATATCGAGAACAGCTCTGTAGAGACTGCCTGCCCACTCCATCTTCTGCAGTGTAATTGCAGGAGGTGGCCTGGAAAACTCCATGATAAAATAGGGTTTGGGGGTCATAATCCCAACTATTCCGAATATAGAAATAGAAAGATGCCTGTTATCTAGGAGCTTCAAAGACTTGCCTGAGGGATGTAGCCATGTGTCCTGACTTGTCTCTCTGTACCTATGCAATTTACAAATGCAGCAGTTTTACTTTCTAGCCCTACTACACCTTTGCTTGCAAGAATATTAAACATGTGAAGAATCCCAGGGTGATCTGCTTGCATCTCAGTGAGCCTGACACATGTGTAAGTACCATCTATGCAGGTAGGCTGAATGGCCACTTGTTTTAAAGCCGTGTGGGAACAGTGTGAGGTCTTGGGGGCAAGTTCTTACCATCATGTCAAACTTACAGCCACAAAGGGCCAGCAAAGCTGATGGTGCCTAGAGTGTTAGTGTGGTATTTATGGCTTGTGCTCCAGTCCCATGGGGTGGAGAATGCAAACTTGTTGTCTCTGCTGTGCTCAGTCAGCAGCAAGCAGAGTCACCAGGAGGAATTCAGTCATGTCCCCCTCCATCATAGTGCAACCTGGGGCCACCTCAACTTCATTTGTCTCCTCCTATTTAACAGGAAACCACCATTCACAAACACACACACCTATACCAGTCCTGCACACGTTATCTCCTCTAGCTCACCATCCTCCTCTCCCCTTACTGCCGGCTGGCATGAAGAGGAAATTGGGTCAGACGAGGAGGGTACAGTGGAATCTGGGCCTCACTGCCTCAGTTCAATGGTTTTGAAGGGTATCCCAGGTCTGTTTGAACTGGTCCAGCTGGAAACTCTTAGCGCAATGATGTGTTTGTAAAACTAAGATGAGATTAATGGGGAAGGATCAGCTAAAGTGCAGTTGGAGGGGAATAAACTCGCTGTGCAGCAAGTGAAGACCTGAGACAAATGCTAGATGGTGAAGAATCTTGTGGGACTGTTGACTGGTGTGAAATTACAGTGATTAACTTTACCTCCACTAGCCAGCCACACTTGGGGGGTGGGGGGAGAGAGAGAGATTCTTACTCTATTGACTTTTCCTTGTAAATTACCTAATAACTGGCATTTCTGCCTGTTTACATTCACGCTGAAAGTATTTTAGCAACAATTCATGTTGAAACCCTTATGGGATTGAGTTACCATAAACACAGATGCCATCTAGTGGGCAGTAAACAGACAGCATTGTCAGATGTGAGGTTTTATATATTTCTATATTCTGATTGAGATTCACTGTCCAAGAAATTGGGTGTATTTAGTTAAAGGTAAGTTAGTAAATGAGTCCTGTTAATTGTGCTCACCCTTGGGAATGAATGAAATGCTGGAAAGTCTAAAAAACTAAAAATAAAATAATAATTTTTAAAGCATGGTATTTTAGTTAAGGCACTGGACTGGGACTCAGTGTCTAATTCCTGCATCTGCTACTGACTTCTCATGTGACCTTGGGCAAATCACTTAATATGTTTGACACATGTCCTCTGCCCTTGGATTCCAGCTACTCTAGCAAGTCACATTTGACTGCTCGTACACTTGGAATCCCCAAATATGAAATGCTTTAAACCACACAAGTTTTAACAATGGCTTTTTCAGAAACCCTTATCCCATGGCAGGGCTCTCCTCATGCCTCCACCTTAACTAATCATTGCATGGAAAATACTATTTGGCCTCCAAGCTAGGTTAGCTTCTGAATCTGGGAACCGGATAACTGTCTGAGAGGAGAGTAGATAGAGGGCTCTGAGTCGTTTCTCCTTTTTCCTGCTGGCCTTTCCCAAGGCATGCATGCAATAATCTGGTGTCTGTCTCTGTTAAACGCAAAGGAAACTCTAACACACTCAAGCATTCTTTCCACAGTAGACAAAAGAAAATACACAGGTCTTTCCTCCCAACTCAGTCCCCCAACCCCAAAACAAACTGTATGGAAATAGTACTAACTGGTTGTTTTAAACCTTCAGTTTTCACAACAAGCCAGTATAAATGGTTTTATTGGTGTGACTGGGAGGTTTTGTATTGTTTGGTGCTTAGCTAGGCCAATGTTTTTTAAAAGTGACTAGTGCAATAGTTTCCAAACCATGGGTTGCAACCCCAAGTGGGGTTGCTCCATCAGTAAATGTGATTGCGGCAATTCAAAGTGTACATTTTACAAAATGGTGTCCTCCACATAGTATGACATCACATGTACCTACGTGCAGGGTCACACTGCATGGAGGAGGCTATTTTGCTCTACCAAATTGTGCTTTCCATGCAGCATCACCTTGCACACGTATGTGCATGCCAGTGGCGGATTAGCCAATGGGACCTGTACCTAGGAGCCCTGGCCAATTGGGAGGGCCCCAGAAAAATGGGCACCCTCACGTCTGGATCCACTCCGGCTGGCCAGCACTCCTGCTGGGGAGCAGGGTTGGGGTTCAGGGGCTTGCCCCACTCTGCCTGCCTGTGCTTCTGCCAGGGAGCGGGGTTGTCGGGCAGGCAGAGCGGGGCAAACCCCCACGCCCAACTCTGCTTCCTGGAAGGACTGCTGCGGGAAGGGGGAAGAGCAAGCCCCCCATGCCCTAACCCCATTTCCCTGGCAGGAGTCACAGGGATAGAGGGGTTGGAGGGACTGCAGGTGGAAGGAGGGGCCACTTGCTCTGGCCGAGGGCCTCACAAAATCATAATCCGTCTCTGGTGCATGCAAGATCACGCTGCATGGAAGACACCATTTTTAAATGGCATCCTCCATGCTGTTTGGGGTCGTGGGAAGCAATACAGCTAAGAATGGGGCCATGCACGGAAAATGTTTCGGAATCACTGGGCTAGTGATTTTGGTGCCTCCATTTTTTGGGTCCCCAATGTGACACACATTAGAGGAGCCTGATTTTAGAAAGCGCTAAGCAGCCACTCTGAGCTGTCCAGCCCTCTCCATGACAGAGTACTTTAAGAAATGGTGACCCTGTTTTAGCAAAGTCCAGCCCTGATCCCCATCTAGAGTATGTGTGTACACAGGTTTTAGGAGAAGGTCCATCCTGGTGTACAAGTTGGCCAAGAGGAGGAAAAAGCTGCAATCCACTCTTCCCTTCCTCCACCCAAGAGTCACGATTGTTTTTAAGTAGAGGGGTCATTTTAATGCTCCAAGTGAGAAGATTTTATTCTTCGCTGAGTCTTTGATCAACAACCCATCAGAAATACTAAATGCATTTCCTAAACAGGAAGGCCAATGTTTCTTTGTTATTTCCCTCTTCTCCTAGTTGTTGACAATGGGACAAACAGTGACTGCAATTTCAAAACAATAAAGGCTCCCTTGGCTTCTTTCCCATTCTGAGATTTAAAGGGACACACCTGAGCACCTTAGACCCCAAATTTAGGCTTGGTAAAAATAAAATTTTAAAATTTTCTTAATATTTAACATTTATTTTACAAGCATAAAATTGTTCTGTGAGGTGGGTAAGTATCAAAATTCCCATTTGGCAGATGGGAAAACAGGCACAGAGAAGTGAAATTTCTCACCCAAGGTCACATAAGTTAGTGGAAAAGGAAGAACTGGTGTTTGTGGTCCCTGGCTCCCAGTCCATTGCTCAGTCTGTTGGATCAGACTATTTCCCAGTTTGAGCTGATGTTAGACTGGTGTTGGCTATATGTTTGTACAATGCCTATCACAATGGGGTCCAGCTATGGTAAAAAGGCCTTATGCACTATTGCAATATAAATGATAGATTGATAACAATAACACAAGCTAGTGATATATTTTAGATATCATTGAGGGAGATCATTTGTGGGTTTGTCTGGTTTCTTTTAATAACTCTTTCTTTCTGGGAATTTTGCAGAATAATTTTCTAAAGACAAAGGGAGCAAATTTAAGTGTGGTGATTTGTGACACAACCCCATCCAACAATGGCTTCTCTTCTCCCCCATGCCACATTGAACTCGCTATATCTGAGGTGGATCCCTCCTGCATTCTGCTCATTCAGGCTGGCGTTAAAGGTTAGTGGAACCAATGTCTCTGGATTTTGTTGTGACCACTGTGTCTGTGTATGGGGGATAGGAAGGAAAGTGGGGACTTATGTGGGAAAGAGGAAGGTTAACTGTTGGTGGACAGTGGGGATATATGACTTGTTTGTGGAGGCAAAGCTGGGGTATCTGAACACGTGCGAGAAAAACTAACACTAAAGCACAGACTAGAAAGCAGAATTCTCAGAGAACATATCAGCTCTGTAACTGTTGTTTTCCTTTCTCTATTAAGTGAGTTTAAGTAACTAGAGATTTATTTGGTTTATATTGGGATACGGCATTTCCTGCAGAATGAACGGGGAGTTCACAGCTTCTCCTTTGTCTCTTCAATACTGATGTAAACTGCCGGTATTGAACTTGTTGGCATTTGTGTCACGACCTTTCTGTTTTGAAAACTGCAGATGCAGATGCAATAGAAAAGGTCCTCCGAGATCGGAAGTCTGATCTAATTAAGGTAAATGCTTTAAACTAGTTAAGCATGGGAGACTGGATGGCTTTGTGGGCTGGGATAAAGTAGTCTTTTACTGATAGTTCAAATCCAGCCCAGGTTGGTGGTAACTGAAAACTGTCACTATCTCAGGGGCATTTGGTGACCATCTGTAAATAAAATGGTTTCAGTCCAGATACCAGTGCATAGGTATTCACAGCACCACACCACTTTAATGGACATCCTGGCTGGCAGTCACAGGACACAGACACCAATGGGCTATAGCGATCAAACCCCTTTGTTCCCTAGAGGTGGTCAGAGGTCAGCCAATGTGTAGAGAAGGCTTACTAAGCTGTATCTGTTTTGGGGAGAAAGAGGGGATCTTTCTCTGTCTGTACTAATCAAATTGTTTATGTGCTCTAAACATATTTTGATCTAAGCACTGATTCATGTCCCTGGTACGTGAGGAATAATATACCTCCGATGGTGCCTTGTAGGTTCTCCGATACTAACAAGGCGGCACTTCAAAGAATGCTGCCATATTCTATTGCAACACACAGTTTGGTACAAAAGGGGCTAAAAATGTTGAATGAGCCAGTCATCTAGGGTTGCCACCTCCGAGGTACATAAAACACGACATTTCTGGGATGATCCTGACCCCATAAAATTGGACAGCTGACAGTACATACTGAGCACCCTTACAGATTTCCTGGGACAGCTACCTCAAAAAAGGGATGATCCTCTGAAAACCAGAACAAATGGCAGCCCTACACTCATCCTGTAGAAATCTTCGGACAGGGAATTCCTGAGGCTTTGCAGACCTACCCAGAAGCCTCATCTGTTTGGGGATCCTGGAACCACAATCACTTCAGCACTTTTCCCTCTGGGAAGACCATGAACTTTCTCAAGTCACTATCAAGTGTTTTCTGAGCCCAGTAGCAGAATCTCTTCTTACTTTATTTACTTCAAAATACGTATGAAGTACCCATTGCCAGTGTATCCCTTTAAAAAAAAAGGAGGGGGGGAAGGGAGCTAAATATTCAAAAGTAATTAGTGATTTTTGGGTGTCTAACCTGAGACTCTTTACAGGAGCCTAATTTTAAGAAACAGTTGTGCACCCACCCTCTGAAGAGCAAGGCCTTGTACTGTGTCTCAAGTTGGGCACCCAAAATCACTTGTCAGTTCTGAAAATTCAGGGTGTGTGTGTGTGTGTGTGTGTGTCTATGCACATGCTCACTATAGCATTCTACAACCATTACCACAGAGTCCTCCAGTATCACTACTGTATGCTGCAGTCCTTTGGATGATTACTGTAATATACTGTAGTATTTTTTTTAAAGGACCTGGGTCCCAATAATAACTCTTCAAAGTTCCATACTGACATTAATCTTCCCTATACACCATTGAAGTTGCAATACCTTGTAAAGCTGAACTCCAGGTGCCTGGAAAAACTGGCACCCAGCAGCTAAACATGAACTAAGTTATTGCATCTGTGCTCTATGTCTCAAGGACATAACGTTCTCATGGTGGGCGAAAACTCCTTTTAGGGGAGCTAAACATGGGGTACTGAGGAGGATGCTTAGAATGCAAGTGAGCTGTAAGGTCATAGAAAGTCAGGGTTGGAAAGGACATCAGGGGTCATCTAGTCCAGCTCCCTGCTCAAAACAGGACCAATCCCCAGGCACATTTTTGCACCAGATCCCTAAATGGCCCCCTTAACGATTGAGCTCACAACCCTGGGTTTAGCAGGCTAATGATCAAATCTCCTTCAATCCTGGGTGTGTAGGCTGAGCAGAGTGCACAGCCCAGGGCCCAGGAGATGGAAAGAATAATAATTATACAAAACTGTGTGCTTCTGCATTGCTTCTCACCAGAGGGGCCAAGGACTGAATGCCCAATGGATTTCTTACCCCTGCAGTTGGTGCCTGCAGGTCAGGGGTAAGGCACAGTGGTGGGACAGTGTGGGAAAAGCTTGCACCGCTTTGGCCTCTGCTGTAGCTGATCTGGGGAGGGAGAATCTTGGGCTTTGGGGCTGTCAGCCTGGCTCTAAAGCTCTGATTCAACTCCCACTGAAGTTAATGAGTGTCTTTCCACTGGTTTCCTTGGAAGATGGGTCCTTCCCTGTGAGTGTGTGTGTAGGTAGATAGATAGATAGATATAAAAAGATCTTGGGTGGAAGACAAAGTTGTCTTTAAAATATGGAGTGCTCTCAGCAGATGTTGTGCATGCAGGGGTTTCCTGTTTATGAGACTCTTGGATCTGTTTGGTATATTTCCAGATTGGAATAAAATCCCATAAACTGGAGAGTATTGGACGCCACCAGAACATATCCCGGAACACGCTGATTGCCTTGGTCACATCTGGTCTCTTGCTGGCGTTTCTGAGTTTGGCTGGATACTTCCTTATGAAACGACGGAGTTGGAGCCCCAGGGGAGAGAGGCTGGTTAGTGCTTATAGCTGGCAAAACAACAAGTAGAGAGAAACCAAAATACAGGAGGAATGCGGAGGAGGGAATGCAACAGAGTCACAAGCTCTCTAAGGGAGTGACCCACTGCCAAAGACCTCTAAGTGCCACTAACAATCTCTGTTTGGGGGGAGACAGAGGCTCAGCTTATGCTCTGTACAAGTTGCCTATAGCTTATGAATGTATCAATAGGTGCGACAAGATGGCTTGTTGCTTTGAGTGCCACTACAGGCAGGCCAACAGGGAAACTGAAAACTTGGTGGGCCTGTGACTGATCCAGCCTGAGAGTGGTGAATGGGGAGATGGAGATAAGAGAGGCATAAACAGTTGTGCTAGAGCTCAGATCATGAAGAGTGAAAGGAAATCTCTTTTCCTCTCTAATATTAAATATTCTGTGACTGTTCATTTGGGGATAACTACCCTTTGCTCCCTATCACTTCCAGGTCTAACAGTTCTTTTTGCCTGGCAGTAAGAACTCATCTGGGAAGACTCCTCCAGAGACTGAAAGCTTGTGAATTTGCCATTGAAAATGAAATACCTTTTGTCAATCATTACATTTAAAAATCAAACTCTACATCTGACTTGTATCTATGCTGTAATAAAGGTTGTTTCCCCCATTTAACAAATGGGGATAATAAAGAATATCAAGAAAGAAAGAAAATATTTTCCTATCTATATTTTTCCTCTTACAGATTTTGCTGAGTTCTGGGGGTTCCTTCTTTATCACTGATTTATGGAGACTTTAATCTTTCTATGAAGTGCAGTCAGATCATGTTCATCTAGTTGCACATGTGGATTTATACAATGGGAGACTAATAGAATTCAGTATTCTGGGATGGATCCTGCCAAATGTATTAATGCAAATGACAGTGCCTGTGTAATGGATGATATAGCCAGGGGCTTCGTAACGCGATACAGAGCTTGTCACCTCTAGGGCACTGGATCCAACCTCCTGGCCCAGCTTGGCAGTGACTGAAAGTCACTGGTATCTAATGGTGATTTGGTGTTCCCTATGTTAAATAAGCCTGATGATCTTAATCCAGTTTCCAGTGGACAGGTGTCTCCCTCACAAACACCACCATCACCACAGTTGACAGTTTCAGCAAAGAAGCCAAAAAGTAAATTGGGCCATAGCAAGGGCGGCTCTAGACATTTCGCCACCCCAAGCAGGGCGGCATGCCGCGGGGGGCGCTCTGCTGGTCACTGGGAGCTGCGGGACCAGCAGACCCTCCACAGGCACGCCTGCGGGAGGTCCACCGGAGCCGTGGGACCAGCAGACCCTCCGCAGGCACACCTGCGGGAGGTCCACCGGAGCCGTGGGACCAGCAGACCCTCCGCAGGCACACCTGTGGGAGGTCCACTGGAGCCGTAGGACCAGCAGACCCTCCGCAGGCATGCCTGCAGCAGGTCCACCTGAGCCGCCTGCTGCCCTCCCGGCGATTGGCAGAACGCCCCACGCGGCATGCTGCCCCAAGCACGCGCTTGGCGTGCTGGGGCCTGAACTGCCCTTGGGCCATAGATCTCGAACTTCACTTATGTGTAAGAGATGTCCATTCCAGGGCAGGACTGAGGCATATTGGGAGGGGACTGTGTGGGTGGGAAGTTTGTCCTCCTGCTGCCTATGCTGTACATGGCTTTGTGGGCAACTAGAGGGCCTCAGACTCTGTCAGCCTGTATCTCTTTCCTGATACACTCTATTGGCAAGTGTACTTCACCTACAGCCCCATGCCCCTGGCTTTTGTTGGCCTTATTGTCAGATCTGCTGCACTTAAGGCTTTCAGACCTGTCACAGCAGAACAAGAGTAGTGGTCCATCTAGTCTGGTCTACAACACTAGCTCGTACCTTCTGCTTCTTAATGCACTTGACTAGTTGGGTAATAATAACGTGTGTGTGTGTAGACCACCACAGGTATCCAAATTTAAGTTGTTGAATGTGTGGCTTAAGTCCCTACTGTGTCATTACTGAAAGCTGCTTATCTGAGTTGCATGATGAAGATAGGAAAGGATATATGCCAAACGTTTCCTACCTGACCCATGTGGAAAATAGAGCTGGAGAAACCAGGGCTGGGTGTGCAAACTCCCAAGGAAGACAGAGCCTAGTCCTGTTTTTTCTGAACAGCACAAAAACCAGGGTGTTCTGCTTTTTAGGTCATTGAGAAGAAATAACTCCCTGACTGGACCTAACCCTTAGTATAGTACTGCAATGCCACAGTTCAGGCCTGTATCCTACTTCCTGTTGACAGAAGCTGGTATCTCTGCCTGCTGCTATTATGTGCCATGCACTTGTTCACAGCCTTGCAGCTCCTGCTTGGCATCTAAGCTGGTTGCTGTCCATCCTTTCCTTTTGCTAACTCTGCCTTTGCTATCTATGTACCCATTTAGGATGAAGACCTCTATTACACTGAAAACGGTAGCCAGGGAAATACAGGGATCACCGTGGCCTCCCAAGAGCAGTCCGAGCGGCAGGAGAAGCCAAATCTCAACAGAGGGGCTCAGAAGAATGGGACTGGACAGGCATCCTCAAAAAATGGACATTCAGCCAGGCAGCACATTGTTGCTGACACTGAACTGTGAAATGTGCCAGGGTGACTGCCTTATGATCATGATTTGAGGGGGGGTGGGGGAGAAGAGACAGGAGCAGGGGGTAAGGGAGAGATTATCCCTTGGATGGTTGGGAAAATTTAACCCTTTTTTAGCTGAAGAACTCCAAAGTTCCACTCTAAAGCATACTAAACCCCAGAGCTAAGGTAGCACGGTTCTGTAGAGTGTTGACCTATCCTAGCAAGGAGCCTCTAGGGGTTAATACAGGGCTAGGGTTATGGGCTGGGGTTCCTTGCTCTTGGTTTGGCAGAAGAGAATGGGATGTGATCAGCAGTCAAATCATCCAACCAAGGGATGGGGAAGATATTTGGAAATTCAGAGCTATGTCCACTTTGTAAGAAATTGGCTTGATACTGATTTTACTTGGAAGGGAAGGGAGCAGGGAGGTGGTTTAATCCTTCATGCGTCGATGGAGCATTTTACTGCCACTTGTTTAAGACACATGCCATTAACCTAGCTTCCAGGCCTCCCAGTGGAGAATCAGGGGTTTTCTGCGTGAGAGATACTTCTAAAAAGTGGGGAAATGGCCTCCCCTTACCATCCTCTGAACTACGAAAGTGAATACCCCAAAACTGCAAGTCCCACCCATTTACCACTACTCTGGTTCTGTGGTCTCATTGTTATACGTAAAAAATAAGAAGTGTCTTATAGCAACTGAATTGCTTCTAATGAGATATGGGCTTAAGCCAGAAAAACCTGGATCCAGATTACATACAACTCAAATGTCAGCAGGGGCTTGGGCCCATTACAATATAGGGATCTGGGTTCTGACTATCATCACCTCCAAAGTTGTAATGTCTTTCGCTGTGATAGTTTGGTTTAGCCTCATCTTTGTATTTAAGTGTAGCCTTTTCCTCTCTCAGCAACATTAGTAAGTTAATGCCCCTTTTTGTGCTTTATATCCTCTCAATGTTTAATGCTCTTGTGGAACTTGTATGTAAAGCTTTCCAGGTGGAGTCTGGTATTGAGATGCGAATAGACTTGGAGTTGAATTACTCTCTCTCTCTCCCCCCCCACCCCCATCATATGTGTAGTTGTTTTGTAGTGAATCCTCTGGTGTCTGGATCCCAAAGACTGGAGGCACTAGTTAAAGGTGAAGGGAGTTATCAATCTCTGTGTGTGTGTGTGTGTGTACACAAGAGCATATGACACTGTTTTAGACAACTCACCCCACTTTGAGTGCCTGCAACAGTACTATCAAGCCATGTGGAAGGAGCTGGCATTGTTACCCACCATGAGGCCTTGGAAATATGTAGATACCAAAGCATTCCTAAAAGAATCCAAAACATTGTCATACCAGAAAGAAACCTCAGTCCTACTAACAGATGTTTGGCCTTCCCGGCCTTCCCTAGTAATAGAGAGAGAGAGAGAGAGTGTGTGTGTGTAAAATACAGGGGAAAGATATTGACTCTTAAGAACAAAGAAAAGGCCAATCAGCAACACTGAAGTTTTTTGAGTTTGAGATTGTTCTCTTGGAAAAAGTTGTTTAAGCCAAGCCCATTCTGTGTGGATCAGGAGTCACATATCATTCATTAAAGGGTGAAGTCCAACAGATCTGCTTGTGTCCAAATTCACTTTGTAGGATGGAGCAGTCCCCTTGAATATTTGCTGCCTGTAGCCTTTGTGGTTCCTGATCTCCTGACTAGACAGGCCACACTTTGGCTTGGTGGAGGCCTCTATCAGTGGGACCAGTATTATTATAGCAGCTACAGCCCTGCCCTGGGGACAGCCTTTCGGGATTGGGGAGCAGATATGTGTAAAGGGAAAAGAAATTAAATTGAAGAAAGGGGACTGGCTGGCTCAGTGGCTTTCATCTCTATGTCATGGATTCCAATGAAGACCAGGCTGGTGGTTGACCAAAGACATTGCTGTATGATCCATGTATTGGTGGCCCATGTACAATGAGTATGGGACACACTATCACCACTGTCATTAACAGACTCCATTCTTGGCAGGTTCAGCATTGGGGCTGAGGATTAATAGGCCTGGAAAACTGATATAATCTCTCGCTACTACAGGTTATTACCATTCCTTGTCAAGACAGACTCACAGGTGCCTGGGATGTGGGGACAGGCTGCTTTGTGCCTGACTAATACTATGCTTAACAAAAAGGATTTCAATTTCAAGTTCTGTTTATCAGGCCCTTTTCACTAGCACTAAAGTCATGTAAAAATACAAAAACTATTGATTTTAAGTTTTGTTTGTTTTCTTTTTTACAAACAGATCTGTAAATAGTCAGTAAAAAGAGACGAGAATTGAACCCAGCTTTTCTGTTGTATTCTTGAAACAATGGACTGTTTGTTCCATTGGCAACTGTGTCTGGCTCAGTTAACTGCCTGGACAAAGAAAAGAATGTGCTTCCTCTAAGAAGTTGCTTTCCAGTAGAAATAGCATAAGTAAAAGATGTTTCTTATTCTTTGGTCGCTTGTGCACTCTCTCTCTTTCTTTCAGCAAATGGATTTGGAGCCAGTGAAAAACATCTATCATATGTTCAAAAAATCCTCTCCTCCCCTCCAGTTAAACTCTCACACCTGCTTAATGGTTGATTATCTGCTGTCTACAATGCACATATTATTCCTTGCTAAATGTCTTAGGTCTGGATGCTGCAAGCTGATCCACAGGGGCACCCCTTTGACTTGCAGGACTGGGGCTTTAGATTGGAATCAGATGTAATTGCACTTGTGTGTGTTTTGCTAAGGATTAATTTCAAGCTGCATAAAGGTAGTCTTTTCCATTATTATTATTTGTAATATGGCACTGCCCAAAGGCTCCAGCTGAGATCAGGACCCCATCACGCTGGGCCCTATATAATAATTGGAAACAGTCCTGGTCTCAAAGAGTTTACGTTCTAAACAAGCAAGACAGATAAAGGGTTGGAGGGGAAACTGAGGCACAGAGAAATGCAATGACTTGCCCCAGTGTCACCCAGCAGGTCAGTTATAGAGCCAGAAATAGAATCCAGGGCTCCTGATTCCCAGTCCTGTCCCCAAGACCAAGCTGTCCTGATCTGCATGAGAAATATGTAGATCATCATGTTTCATTATCCAAATGTACATTTTATTCCAGAGAGCAGAGGTCTTCTGTGTGCATTTTTCAGTTACAATGAATATGGATTTATTTGTGCTGAGAAATCATGATGTCTGAGAGAGAAAGATAAAGCTAGTGAAAATCTCGTGTAACACCAGTCCTAAGGCAACGCATGGGTGAGTCAGCAATCTTTGCTGCTTATCCTGCTTGGGGGGATATAGAACATAGCTTCCAGACAATCCTGTAACCCTTAAATATCTGCTGACCTGTATAAAATTATGCATGTCCCATTGTCTTCAGCTGCAGTAAGTAATTCCCATGCTTCAGTTCTGAAGGACTGGGGACCTAAATCGATAAGGAGACATTAGTCCTTTTAAAGTTTTCCTATGGAGAGACACCAGCTTGTGGGCTGATGGAAAGCCTATTTGATGATCTGCAGTAGTGCTTTCCAAGATATCTTAGGGTACAGAGGCCAGCCCCAGCACTGGCAGACAAGGAGTTAATCACTGCTAGGCTGCGTGGCTGACCAGAAACAGGTGGAATGGGTTGTGGTAATGAGGTGAAGTTGCTGCCTGAGAGACTCAGTTCAGGGCGTCTAGCCTGAATGAGCCTTTTGGTTTAAAACATTCTTCAACTCTGTTTATTTCTGAATCGCTTCACCCAAAGGATCCTGATAACAAAATGTACCGTGGGTAGGCTCTCCTGGTAGAGCTGCCACACTGCTCTAGCAGCTCACCCAGGGTGTATGCTGCAAAGTGTTCCTTTCTCTCCTCTGCTCTTTGCATAGCAATAAGCCCAGCCCAACAGCTTCTAAAACTTCATATGTTGTGTCTGCACCAGAAGCATTGCTAGGACTGGTTCCACTTTACCCAGTTTTGATCAGCAGTGAAGATGGTTCCTGTGTCCATGTATGGCTGGAGCAAAACAGTAATCCTGAGAAAAGAAGAACTGCTGGTGAGTCCCAACCCAGTGACTTGCCCCACAGCTGAAATTCTCTCTCTCTCTCTGCTGTAAGTGGGGCACAGTACAGCGGAAGGACAGAAGTGACAGTGTCTGCTCATAAAAGGCTGAATTTCAAAAGAAAGGTAAGAACAGGCTGTACTCCAGCCCAGAGTGTTATGTCAGTGGGGCTACCATCCATGACTGTTGCTGAACCAACAGGGCAGGAACTAATCACAGGTGCTCTTGCCCAATATCACCACACAGCATAAACAGTCCTAGAGTGTGAACTTCACTTCTGGAATCTCCCCAAAGGGCATGCAGCAAATAGTACTGTGTATCTGTGCATGGATAAGACATTATGGCAACTTTCTCTGCCAGGCCCGCAGAGCTTTTCCTTCATAACGCCTAGCTCTTGGGGTTCATGGAGGATGGGCGGTTAGAGCAAAGGACTGGCAGTCTGGACTCTGGGGTTTCATTTGTGGTTGTGCCTATAATTTGCTCTATATGGTAGGCTTTGGTTAAGCCGCAGACCCTTTCCCTTCCTGTTTGCTCATCTCTGATGTGGATGCCAGAGCAAAGGGGTGTCCAGAGAGTCTGGAATATGCTTTGACTGGAAGGTGCTACAGAAATGCACAGCATATTTCTATCTAAGCCATCTACATGGACTCATGAAAGCTTAAGATTCAAAAAACCTATAGGGCCACCCATCCACCTTCCTGCCATTGAGGTGTTGCTCTCTACTGGACATTTCCTAGTGCCTTGTCTAGTTTTAAAATGGGCAACCTTTAATATTCTGTAGTGGCAACAACCAGGGGTGAATTGGACTTATCTAACAAATCTGATTTAGGTGCTGATTGCTGGACGGTGCTAATGCTGCCTGAGGGAACCAAATTTCTGTTAATAGAGATGTTAAGTAACTTTCTTTTCCCCTCCTTTCCCCATCCACCATAGACCAGTTTCTTTTTTGATCAACTAGTAAAAACTGAGGTTTCCCTTGGAAAATGTTTCCCCCGCTCTGTGCCTTGGTCTTTGGGGCCAGAATAAATGGTTGAATGTTGAACTGAGGCATTAGCAACGTTATCTAAATAGATTATGGCTTCGACTCAAACCAACAAAAGCAAAGCATTTCAGAGTTAAGACATCTCTCAGTCCTTAAGTTGCTTACTGGTGCCTAGCTGTCTGCAGGAGCCTGGGAAAAATGATCCTCTGTACCCTCTCAGCCTGCTGCATTGTTCAGTCAGGGGGGCTCAGAGCACAGACTGTGTTTTAAATATGGAAGGTGAAAATAAAAATCTTGTTCCTTTTTACATGTTGATGAGACAAGGAAAGTCTCTAGGTAAATATTATGGGGCTTTGTTGTGGGAATGCCAGCGGATCCTCAACTCTAAAGATGCTACTGCAGCCCCTCAGCGGAGAACATGAATGGTCTGGAGAGGCAATGCAGCTTAGTGGATAGAGCTCACACAATGCTGGACAGAATCTAAAATATCTGGGTTCTGTTTCCCGCTCTGTGCAAGTCTGCCGGGTGACCTGATGCAAGTCACTTCCCTTATCTGTTCCTCAGTTTCCCCTTTGGTACAGTGGGGATAATGATACTGACTTCCTTGAGATCTACTGACAAAAAGCATGCTATAAGGGGTAGGTTATTATATTTAGTATTACAGTGACTCCAAAATCTTCATTGCCAAAACTTTGCATTTGCGTGAGGGCAGTGGTGTCCTGTGGTCAGAGCACAGAAAGGGCAACCCAGACTTCCGAGTAGCTATCTCTAGTTCTGCCATTGACTTGCACAGTGACCTTGGGCAAGTAACTCACGTAATCTCTCTCGGGCTCATCTTTTCTGCAGCTAACATAGGTGTTAGAAGATCAGTTAAACCCTAATCTTCAGACCCTTTGTGTTAGAGTGGGAGTTTTGCACACACAAGGGACTCAATAGGAGTTATTTAAGCTATTTATAGTGATCTTGTTTCTTCATTTTAACCCCCTCCCCACATCCCACCATGGGTGAGTTACATTCACACTGTAAAGCAAGGCCTAGGAAGAAGGAAGGATGCTGTGGTTGAAACACAGGACTCAGGAGCTCTGGGTTCTATTCCAAGCTCTATCACTGGCTTCCTGTATGACTTGGGCAAGTCACTTGTTTTCTCTGGGTCTCAGTTCCACTTCCCTATGTCTCCAGGACAGGACCTGTCTCTTGCTACATGTAAGTACACTGCTTAGCAGAATGAGCCTCTGATCTTGGTTGGGGCCTCTAGCTGCTCCCCTCATTCTAACAATGAATGCTCCCTTTTAGCTCCTCTGCAGTTCTTGGTCCTCTGATCTCCTGCATTAACAAATCCTGCAGATAAAATATATGCTGGAAAAGTGAATGGCTTTCCCAGTTTTGGGCTCCGTCTTCCACAGGACACAGGGAACTCTCACTTATAGACACTATAAATGTGATGTTACAGAGCAGCTGATTTTTTTGAATGAGCCTGTGCCACATGCCCCAATGTGTCTGAGATCTAATCTATACAGGGTGCGTTTCTCAGATATCAGGACATCTTCTGCAGCAAAGCCGAGACAACAAAACCATAAAGTAAATTGCACTGGCAAAATAAAAGCTTTCCTCAGAGCAGCCAAGACCAAAGGAAATGCAGATCACGGGAGGTGGGGGTGCAAACCTGCAGAGAGGTCCAGGCTGGAAAGGACTGTGCTTGGAGCTTTTGGAAATGTTTTGTGTGTGTGTAAACGTAGGCACGTCCCATTCAAGCCGAACAAAGGCTCTGTTATTCCTTCCTTATCAAATGACGTAGGTTCCTTCCTTGCAGATCCCAAGACAAGCTCTTATTTTTGAGAACATTGTTGCCAATAACAGTTTAACCACCCGCAGCCTCCAGCAATCCCTTGCTGACTGAAAGTTAGGCTTGCCAGGCATCCAGTTTTCGACTGGAATGGCCAGTCGAAAAGGGACCCTGGCAGCTAGGGTCAGAACTGCTGACTGGGCCGCTAGAAGTCCAGATGGCAGCGCAGGGGGGCTAAGGCAGGCTCCCTGCCTGTCCTGTCTCCGCGCAGCTCTGGAAGCAGCCGGCATGTCCCCCTCCAGCTCCTAGGCACAGGAGCAGCCAGGGAGGCTCCATGTGCTGCCCCCGAGTGCTGGCTCTGCAGCTCCCATTGGCCAAGAACCAGGGCCAGTGGGAGCTGTGGGGGCAGTGCCTGCAGCTGGGGGCCCCCATGGACATGCCAGCCGCTCCTGGGAGCCGCCTGAGGTAAGTGCCGCCTGACTGGAGCCCTCATCCCTTCCTGTGCCCCAGCCCCCTGCCCCAGGTTGGAACCCCTTCCCACACCCTGAATCCTAATTTCTGGCCCCACCCTGTAGCCTGCACTCCCAGCTGGAGACCTCACCCCCTCCTGTACCCCAAACCCCTCATCCCCAGCCCCACCCAGCCGGAGCCATCACACCCTACCACACCCCAACCCCCTGCCCCAGCCCAGTGAAAGTGAGTGAGGGTGGGGGAGAGCGAGCGATTAACTGAGGGAGGGGGCATGGAGTAAGTGGGGAGGGGCAAGTTTGTTTGGTTTTGTGCTATTGGCGGTGTGTGTCATGGACACAGCCCCATAGTTCCTTTAATACTAAAATCATCACCTTCTGCTGTTCAAAATACCAGAGCTAGGTTCTTTCCCTTAATCAAAGGGACAGGAACATGGAATGACATTTGTTAATGCGCATGCCAAGGCAACCTGAGCTGAATGGCATGCTGCGGTGTTGTTTGTTTTTACACACACATATAGGCCTACAGTGTCAAACAATTTATGGGACTTCTTGCCTTCCCCTTAGGCAGGAGGGCGTTGGCTGCATTTGGAGGCAGGACACGGGGTTAGCTGGAACAATGGTGTTATCCAATATTTGCAAAACTTAGGTAGTAGCAGCACGTCCAGTAATACTTGGCTGTTATACATTGCTTAACGATTTAATAATAGCGGTACCTAGCCGTTGTATAGTGCTTTTCATCAGCAGGTCTCAGAGCACTGTTGAAAGGGGATCAGTAAAATTAGTCTCAATTTACAGATGGGGAAACTTAAATGCACTTCACCCATGGTTGTTAGCTGGTAGTGGACGTGGATGGGACCGTCCACTCCAAAGCATAAGTCTCAATTACTTGATCCAAAGGAATAATATCCCTTAGCTGGTAGTGGTAATGTGCTTTTATCTGTGGTGTTAATTGCAGTATTGCAATTTTGGGGTGTTTTTTTTATTTGTCTCATGTAAACATGATATAAGGCACCAGCTCAGGAATTTTCCCTTATTCAAAATGGCCGCCATAGGCCATTACTCGCAGCAGGGCTGAAGCCAGCAAGATGGCTGCCATTTCTACCTCTGTCTCTTGCAGAGGCAGGCAGGGTGCCCTTAAGAAAGATGTCTGACACCTTCCCTAGTCTCAATGTGCTTGAAAGCCACGTTCCCAGGGAACATGGCTGCTAGCCACTGTATGGTTCTTGGGGCTGCACAGGACTCAGGGACTGTGAGGAGCAGCAGAGACCCTGTGAAAGGTGGCTGGGGAGAATGAGGAGGAGTAGGCATTGGAGTGTGGGAGGTAGGAGGGAGTCTGAAGGGGCAGGGGGATATGGGGGCAGATGGGAGAGTGTAGGGCGATTTGAGAGCTTAGGGGAGGTGCAGAGGGTGTGGGGGCAGGCTGGGGGGGTGCAGCAGGATGTGGGGGAAAGAGGGAGGTGATAGATGGGAGCTCCCCCAGCCTAGAGTGGATAAGGGGAGTTGGGGAGATGGTCCTGCCCTCTCCAGGGAAGGTGAGGGAGGGAGTCATGAGCATAATGGGAAATTAAATAACTCCTACTGAATCCCTTGTCTGGTGGGTGAGGAGAAGGCAAGTGCCATCTCCTTCTGAGAGGTCGGGGAGAGGCGTGCATTTTTTGTGTGCATTAAATGGTGAAATTATCCTACCCATACACTGCCAGAATAGAGTGGAGTTAAAAAGCAGACCAAACAGTAAGGCTTGATGGTGATTTTAAAATCTCTTGGGTTGTGGGGCCAATCTCATGATTTTGGGGATCTGAGTCATGGTTTTGATCTTGAAGATTACTGTACTGCAGTCTTGCATTCAGCCTGTCACAGTGTCCTGGGTCTTTGTCATCTCAACATTATCCTCTTCTGTGGACCAACCATTACAGTGGGACATAAATATCACATAAATATTAACTGGGATGGAGAAAGGTGAATTTAGTTAAGTAAGCCTTACTACTTCCACTTTAACTGAGGCAGTGTTCAAATTATTTGCTTGTAGTTGCAGAGAGCATTGTTGGCAGACCTGGTTTAGAAGTCTAGGTTCCTGGCACTGAGTTTTATCTTTATGAGCTGGCCACAGTCTTTGCTGACACACCAGGGAGTGAACCAGGGTTCTCCAGTGTGAACAGCATGAGCTGCTACAGCTTGAGCTAAAGAGCCAACATGCTGTAACTGGCACTAACAGATTCATGTCCTCTCCTCTGTGGATCGGGCATAAAGGGGGACTTGTAACACATACTCCTTAGTGGGTTAAACTTAAACTATCCTTCCTGTTACATAGACCTGATCTCAACTCTGTTGGAGCCCATGGTGTCTTTCCATTGGCTTCAATGTGCTTTAGATTGGGCTCTGTGTGGCCAAAATAATACCATTCTGTTGTCAGTTAAGGGTAGTGGAGGTTATATGCGAAAGGGTTTCCTGATAGGGTGTATGTGTGAGAGACTGAAGAAACGGTGTCTTGCATTCTCTCCAGCCTGGAACTAATTAATGCAGCCACAAACAACCCTCCCCGGCTGTGTGTGCGGGGATATGAGGTTTCCCTTAAGAAAATAATAAGCTGATGGTAAATGTTTCCATGCTGCCTGCAAGTCCTTGTTTTGGCCTTACCTTAAGGCTCCATTCAGTTCTGCCCACCCACAGAGTGAATGGCTGAAATGAGCTGATGTTTTTACTGCCTTTTGGCAAGAAGAGCTGACACACCTAACTTAAAAACAGAGTTCCTCAGCTCTCTCTGGCATCTCTGCTCCTCCGCTTTCTACTGTTCTTGTGAACTCTTTGCCATAGGTCTTAACTTCACCCTTCAGCAATCCAAGTGGGATGAGATGTGAGGATGGGACCTTTGTTTATGCTCTGTCAGATTCTAAGATGAAGGGCACCTTCTTAGGGATATGTGATAGTAACTACTAGGTTTTGAGTCGGTCTCAGCTGTGAGAGTGGGATCAGGTCTCTCATTTTGCACCTGGAAATCCCCAGGTACTTCACTGATCTGTCTCTCACAATGGAGCTAATGTCTTGGTGCTGGAAAGCACCGACCCTTTGCTTGGCAGCTGAAGGCTACATGGCAGAGTCCACATGACTGGTACCCGTTGTTTTCCCCTCAGATATTGATGTGGGGTGAGATCTCATCCTGCAGCAGATGTTCTGGTGGCCTGTCTCAGCTGATCCCTCATAAGATGTTTCAACCCCAGTCCCTTCTGTGAGTGCCCAGTTAAAAGCACTTAGGCATTTGGTGCCACTGGGACACTTGATGTGAATTTGAGGGAGGATGGTTCCAGATGCGGTAATGTAGAGACTGGAGAGAACTGAAGTTCGTTTATTGCCTCAGCTACATGCCAGTTAGTCTGCTAGGGAATTAAGGTGTTAAAGTGGGGTGCAGTAATTCCATGTAGGGCGAAATACCCCGACATGAGGGGTGTGTTGTGACTGAGGTATGAGGTCAGAGGTCTTCAGTCCAGTTGCAAACAGCTAGGTGTACCTCTCACCATCACGTGCTCCAGAGAGGTTTAATACCTTTATGAAATGCACTGAAGCTATAAGCTATTAATCAGCTGCCACGTTCCAGCTTGAAGTGGCTGCATTTCAGTGATGGGTGAAGTGATCAATGTGTACAACTTGGAGAGAGAGAGTTACAATGTGCAAATGTGGATTAGAGTTCAGCAGATTCAAAGTTTTTGAGGAACCAGATTGGCTTACCTATTAGAAAGAAAAGATCAGGTCAGTTGTCCAACTACCCTAAGTTTCAGGGTGGAGGGTATCTGTGGATTTGCTCTTGAATCACCTTTGATTAAATGCAAAGTATTTTTGGACATTTCTTCCTGAAGGGCGCTCAATAAACATAGGATTTATACGTTCTAGTTTAATAGCAAACTGCTTTTCAATGGCCTTCCAACAGATGCAATAGAACAGGGGTTCTCAAACTTCTGACAACAAAAATTACTACATGATCCGGGGAGTCGGGGGGAGCCTATAACCTGAGCCCCGCTGTCCAGGGCTGAAGCCTTTGGCTTTGGCCCCAGGTGGTGGGGCTCAGGCTTCGACATCTGCCCCAGCAAGTCTCAGCCAGCTCCGGTGACCCCATTAAAATGGGGCCATGACCCACTTTGGGGTCCTGACCCACAGTTTGAGAACCATTGTAATAGAATATCAGCAGCAGCTCCAATTTGCTCTCTGCCGAGTGATGCTAAAATCTCAATGGTCCATTCAATCCCTAACATCTCAGATGATGCCCACGAAGTTGCCATTTAGTGCCAGTCCTGCTGATGACAAGTATGATGTGGACACATCTCCTTTAGGCATTGGGCTATCTAGTAATTTCACACTGAGCCATCAGAGAGGATGGACTTATAATTTGTAAAGCCCGAGAAAGAAGGAGGGTGTATAAATACTAAAGTTTAGATTTTCAAAGCCATCTAGAGTACAGCTGGCTTGAAATTTCTGTCAAAACATTTTCTTGGCCAAAAAAAAATGTGTTTTGACTAAATGGGAATTTTCATTAGAAAGTATCTGTTTATCATTTTAGAAAACTGCCAAAAAAATTGGTTTTCAACAACCGAAAACTGATTTGTTTGTCATTTATCAAAATCAGAAGTTTTTTGATTTTTGTTTTTTATGACTGTCCTCCCCCCACAAAAAATTATTTGAAAAATTTCAGTGCAGATGAAAAATTTTCTTGTTCCTTTGAATTTTTTTTAATGGAAATACAATGGAAGTTTTAGATACACATCATTTTGTTAATTGTAATGGCAGATATATGTCTAAATTCCCTAGAATGCATTGGAAATCTCAACCTAAGTTATTAGACCTATTCACTGTATCATGTGCATTGTTTCTTTTGTGCTTAAAAGTTTAGTTGAATTAATTTCCTTAGATAATCAGCTACTGTACCTAAAATAAAATGGATGGAGATTCAGATATCCATGTACCCTTGAAGCATGAGTAGCTCAGGATAGAATATGTGTAACAGAGCTGCCACCTGCTGGTTTTACTTGGCTAATACAGATTTAATACTTTTCTTCAGGATACAATATTTATACAGAAGCCGTTTGAGTTTCGTTTTAGTGGTCATTGATTGGGGATATGATGTTAAATTTCAGTGACCCTGGCAACCAAGCCAACAGATGTCTCTCTGATGTTAGAAACATTAAAATATGCAATAAGCAAAGGGGCCTTAGTGACACACACTACAGGAATTGGGGAACATTCAAATGAGGGGTCCACTAATGCAACTGTTCTCTTCTTGTTTGTTTGTAAAGCTTCTCTTTTTCCAAAATTGGTGTATGACTTGGGAGGGAGTACAATCTGGAGACCAGAACTGAAGAGATCAATTGTATTCTGGGAGTCAAATCCTGGTCTAACTGAAGTCAATGGCCATTGACTTGAACAAGGCCTGGATTTCACCCCTCTATTCTCAGAGACTGACCCTATATGACACTGGGCAAGTCATCTAACCGCTGAAGTAGCAGTACCTGCCTCTCATGGTTTCCAGATAGTCAGTCTAAGTTTTCCTTTGATTGTGTCATTCTGCTATTGAGTTTTTTTCTTCTTGGACAAAACCAGTCTTCCTGACTCTTTAGGGTGAAAGCCTGGCCCTAGTGAAGTCAGTGGGACTTTTCCTACTGATTTCATTAGGGCCAGGAATACCCTCAGTATATATAACCTTCAATTATAGAATGTTTGTATATGACCTACGCGCTCAGGGATCCTTGCGCCTTTTGCTCAAGGTGAAATACACACTCACATAAAGGAAGGGCGACATCCTATATTAGACAAATCTAAGGGGAATGGAAACTATAATGGTGCCGAAAAGAAAAGTTAAACTAGCAAAGCATTGATTGGCGGGTGGGTTGTTCTCTGGCTTGGGGGACTTTTCCCTGCTTGGAAGCCTGCAAATAAATTTAAGCTTGAACAATTTCCTCATTGAATCTCCCTTTATCCCACTCAGCTGTATTCTTAGGTCTGTAATTTTATGTTTATACAGAGTCATCCAACAAACTGTTTAATATCTAAATGGATAGAATGATGTTTACCATAACTGATGATTGGCAGCATTCAAAAATAGTTTTTTTACCCCCATTCTCCTCCTTTCTTAACTGTTTGGACAAGCACGGGGTATAGTGCGTCGTGTGTATGTGTGTAATCAATCTACCTATAATTATACATTCCCCTTAATTTTCCAGGTAAAGACAAAAACATTTGTGTGGGTTCCTCTCCCGCCCCCCCCCCCCGAAATATATTTTAAATTGTTTTTATTATCTGCTTGTTGCAAGAGTTTTAATTCTAGCTCTTTAATCTTGGACTGTAAATCTGTTTCATTTGCTGGTGCTTTGATTTGTGGTAGCAGAGGTAAATGAGATTATCTGTCCCTTGAGAGAAGCTTTCAAAAATGAGAGCTGAGAAACTGGGTTCTACAAATATGTTAATATGGCCCAATTTAAACCTGGGGATGAAAACATACGTAAAGGCTCATTCTTCTTCAAGTGATGGTATGTATATGTATTGCAGCTGTGTATTCTGCATTTGGGATATGCATATGCACCATGTACCTGTGTCTGGAATTTTTTTGCAAGCAGTGTCCTTTGGCCTACACATGTCATAGCTCTACTTGTGCTGCAAACCAAGGGAATTAAGTGCTGCAGGCCAATACCTCTTCATTTCCTTCTTACTGCTGCATGGGTCTGAATCGGAATCTTCAGTATCCTCAGCTCCTTTTCTGTTGAATCATTGCTCTAAGATATTGTATATATGTAGTTTTAGTAGTCTTGATAGTATAGTCTATGCAGAATAGTTAGAAAGGGGTGTCCCCATTTTCTTCCCCACCCAGAGATCTTTTCCCCCTGAGAAGATTAAGATTGTGCCCAGGTTCAAAAATTGTGTTTCCTGCCCCTGCTCGTTTTTGGTGAGTGACGAACATCAGTGCTGCCCTCTGCTCCCTTGGTGAGGCACATATTTCTGCTGAGTGCAAATCTGCTGCTCTTAACCCGCCCCCTGAGAACTTGTGATGATTGGGAACTGAGACTCAGAAAATATCTCAAGAGAAGGCAATGAAGCCCCAATCAGATCCTGGCCATAGACCCCACCCCCCTACAACAGTCTTACCATGCAGGCAGCGTCCCTCTGAACACAAGCTTGGGAACATGGGCCCCGCAGTAGTCTCTGCAGCATCAGACAGAAGGGACATGAGACAGGAGCCCCAGAAAATCAGGATTCTGGCCTCTGACCAGATACGATTAGCCAAGAGAAGGTGGTACCCTGTACCTTGGGGTCCTCGTTTGCCAGTTGATCCGTCTTACTGGCAATATTTGGGACCATTGGAGCCCTACTCCGGACACCCAGAATCGGTACAGGAGTCCTATTTGCCATTGCTCAGATAGCCGCACTCGGCCCCTTTGGAATGTTTGGAAGGGGAAGGTGTGCTGGAGTTGATTGTTCCGGGAGCAATCTCGTTATCTTCACCGGACGAGGTGGTTCCATCTCCATCTCCATCACTCGTTATCTCATCTGAAACTTAAATTGTTCTCTCAGCTTTCCAAAAGTCCCTTGGGGCTGATACTCTAGCAGTGCAATTTCTTTCCTTCTGCTTATAGTGGGTTTGACCTTTTCCCTTAAACTCAGTCACTTAGTCTCTGCAATCTCCTTCCCTCCCCATTTTGGATCCTCTGGAGAAATTATTTAAAGCTGACCCACAAAGACAGAAAGAAATGTCCCTTTTTGTTTCTTTACTGTAGAGAAAGATGGCCTGCAAAGGTGCCCCCCCCCCTTTTTTTTCCCCCCCAGGCAGATTTTTTTGCTTTGGTTTTTTTACCTTAGACTCATAGACTCATAGACTTGTAGGTCAGAAGGGACCAATATGATCATCTAGTCTGACCTCCTGCACAAGGCAGGCCACAGAACCCTACCCATCCAATTTTATAACGACCCCTAACCCATGACTGAGTTATTGAAGTCCTCAAACTTGTGGTTTGAAGACCTCAAGCTGCAGAGAATCCACCAGCAAGCGACCCATGCCCCATGCTGCAGAGGAAGGCGAAAAACCTCCAGGGCCTCTGCCAATCCGCCCTGGAGGAAAATTCCTTCCCGACCCCAAATATGGCAGAACTTCACTCCCCTAATGGTTAGAAACCTTCGTCTAATTTCAAGTCTAAACTTCCTAATATCCAGTTTGTACCCATTTGTCCTTGTGCCTACATTAGTACTAAGCTTAAATAATTCCTCTCCCTCCCTAACGTTAATCCCCCTGATATATTTATATAGAGCAAGCATATCCCCCGGAGCCTTCTTTTGGCCAGGCTAAACAAGCCAAGCTCTTTGAGTCTCCTTTCATAAGGCAGTTTTCCATTCCTCGGATCATCCTAGTAGCCCGTCTCTGAACCTGTTCCAGTTTGAATTCATCCTTCTTAAACATGGGACACCAGAACTGCACACAATATTCCAGGTGGGGTCTCACCAGCGCCTTATATAACGGCACTAACACCTCCTTATCCTTGCTGGAAATACCTCGCCTGATGCATCCTAAAACCGCATTTGCTTTTTTAACAGCCATATCACATTGGCGGCTCATAGTCATCCTGCTATCAACCAATACCCCAAGGTCCTTCTCCTCCTCCGTCGCTTCCAACTGATGCGTCCCCAACGTATATCTAAAATTCTTATTATTAATCCCTAAGTGCATGACCTTGCACTTTTCACTATTATATTTCATCCTATTACTATTACTCCAGTGTACAAGGTGGTCCAGATCTTCCTGAATAGTATCCCGGTCCTTCTCCGTGTTAGCAATACCCCCCAGCTTTCGTGTCATCCGCAAACTTTATTAGCACATTCCCGCTCTTTGTGCCAAGGTCAGTAATAAAAAGGTTAAATAAGATCGGTCCCAAAACCGATCCTTGAGGGACTCCACTAGTAACCTCCTTCCAGCCTGACAGTTCACCCTTCAGTACGACCCGCTGGAGTCTCCCCTTTAACCAGTTCCTTATCCACCTTACAACTTTCATATTCATCCCCATCTTTTCCAATTTAACTAACAGTTCCCCATGCGGAACCGTGTCAAACGCCTTACTGAAATCGAGGTAAATTAGATCTACCGCATTTCCTTTGTCTAAGTAATCCGTCACCTTCTCAAAGAAGGAGATCAGGTTGGTTTGGCACGATCTACCTTTAGTAAATCCATGTTGCAATTCGTCCCAATTACCATTGACCTCAATGTCCTTAACTACTTTCTCCCTTAAAATTTTTTCCAAGACCTTACACACTACAGACGTCAAGCTAACAGGCCTATAATTACCCGGATCACTTTTATTCCCTTTCTTAAAAATAGGAACTACGTTAGCAATTCTCCAGTCGTACGGTACAACCCCCGAGTTTACCGATTGCTTAAAAATTCTCGCTAACGGGCTCGCAATTTCACGCGCCAGTTCCTTTAATATCCTCGGATGGAGATTGTCCGGGCCCTCCGATTTTGTCCCATTAAGCTGTTCAAGTTTGGCCTCTACCTCAGATGCGGTAATATCCACCTCCATATCCACATTCCCGTTTATCATCCCTCCATCATCCCTAAACTCCTCACTAGTCTTATTAAAGACTGAGGCAAAGTACTTATTTAGATATTGGGCCATGCCTAGGTTATCCTTAACCTCCGTTCCATCCTCAGTGTATAGCGGCCCCACTTCTCTCTTTCTTTGTTTTCTTCTTATTTATGTGGCTGTAGAACCTTTTACTATTGGTTTTGATTCCCTTTGCAAGGTCCAGTTCTACGTGGCTTTTTAGCCTTCCTCACTTTATCCCTACATGTTCTGACCTCACTAAGGTAGCTTCCCTTGCTAATCCCGCCTTTCTTCCACTCCCTGTAAGCTTTCTGCTTTTTCCTAATCCCTCTCTGAGTTGCTTGCTCATCCAGCTTGGCCTACAACTCCTGCCCATGGTTTTTTTGAAGAAATCCATCCGCTATCACATCCAGAAAAATCTGACCCCTATTATTCTTGCAAGCACTTGTCCTCCAGTCTATATCTGGGAAGTTGAAGTCTCCCATGATCACACATTTCCCCTTAGTGTTTACTTCATTAAAGACATTAAAGAGGTCTCTATCCATATCCAAATCGGATCCTGGCGGCCTGTAGCACACCCCAAGCACTATCTCAGGGGAAGCTCTAGTAGCCTTTTTACCCAGCGTGATTTTTGCCCAGACAGACTCTGTCTTATCCATTCCATCACTTCTTATTTCATTACAGTTAACCTCATCATTGATGTACAATGCTACCCACCACCTTTGCCTTTCTTCCTGTCTTTTCTAAACAGCACATAGAAATATCAGACATGTCTTGCCTCCCCTGTTTTTTTCCTGAATGACTCTTTGGAGGACTAGAGACTAAATAGATTAGGGCTCCCAGTGTTACTAACATCAATGGTAATGAACTGGCACTAGCATATTTGAAAAAAAATGTCCTTAGTGTAGATGGGGCTCTAAAGGATAAGTAGGCAACTTGATGAGAGATTTACAAATAAAATGGCAGTTACATAAAACAAATAGTAACAGAATTTGGAATTAAATAGAACTAGAGCAGGATTTCCAAAGGATGTGTAGCCTATAGTGATAGGTTTTTGCTAGGTAACCAAATAGCTGCCATCAAGGAGCTCAACCAGGAATAACTTAAAACATCAGGGATAAAGTCCTACAGATTGGAATTAAATACTGAATTATGGGTCAGTAAACTAATCTCAACCTTATATCCTTGGATGGCAAAAGTTACCTGAGACAGGTGTTTGCTTCAGGCAAAGTACAGAGTCATAAATAAACTGGAGTCAACAAATATCAAGTTTTTAGATTCTCCATGGCAAAGTCGTTTAAGCCCAGTGACTTCCCAGAATTTAATTTATCTATAACTCCTTAGATTTTTCCCAGAGGACATGACTTTTCCTAGGCAGTCTCTACTATCTGAGACTATACTGTTGAGATTGGTAAATTTCAAGGCAATGGACCCTTCCATATTTCCATCACAACCGCTTTAAAACTCCTCAAACTTCTGTAGCTATTCTTAAATATATTGTAATTTTTGTTCTTATAGACCCTGAGCCAATTGTCACTGAAGGCAGTGAGAGTCTTTCCATTTATGAGTACACTAGAGTCTCAGTTACGAACACCTCGGAAATGGAGGTTGTTCGTAACTCAGAAATGTTCATAACTGAAAAAAACATTATGGGTTCTTTCAAAAGTTTACAACTGAACAGTGATTTAATACAGCTTTGAAACTTTACTATGCAGAATTAAAATGCTGCTTTCTCTTTATTGTGTTAGTAGTTTACGTTTAACACAGTACTGAACTGTATTATTTGGGGGGGGGAGGCATCCTCTAAGACTCCCTGATTGTGTACTTCTGGTTCCAAATGAGGTGTGTGGTTCACTGGTCAGTTTTTAACTCTGAGGTTCATTAGCTGGCAGCAGTAGTAGGCTATTTTCGCTGTGGATTAGATAGCAAAGAGCAAACTCACTCCTAGCCAGTGTGTTGTTATGGATAAAGTGAAATTCAGTCGACAGGGTCATCAATCCAGCTCCTTTCATTAGCAGGAACTGCTATAAAAGTCACCCAGGGAAAGTTCCTATTTTAACTCCATCCATCCATGCTCTTAAGCATTCCTGCATAGCCTAAAACGTGTCAAACGTTGGCATTTATGAAATTCACTCGAGGCACAGTCCTACTCCCACTGAGGAAAAATCTCCCATTCACTTAGAGTGGATTGGATAAGGTGCTTAGTTGTTGTTACAGACACGTAGCCTTGTGCTCGTATCATGGAAATGGTTATAGAATGTCTCTAGACTCTGTGCGCCTTCTATTTTCTAGTGCAAGATACTCTACAGCAGGGGTTGGCAACCTTTCAGAAGTGGTGTGCCGAGTCTTCATTTATTCACTCTAGTTTAAGGTTTTGCGTGCCAGTAATATATTTGAACATTTTTATGTCTCTTTCTATAAGCCTATAATATATAACTAAACTATTGTATGTAAAGTAAATAAGGTTTTTAAAATGTTTAAGAAGCTTAATTTTAAAATTAAATTAAAATGCAGAGCCCCCTGGACCGGTGGCCAGGACCCGGGCAGTGTGAGTGCCACTGAAAATCAGCTTGCGTGCTGCTTTTGGCACACGTGCCATAGGTTGCCTACATCTGCACTACAAGAACTTGCTGATGCATAGGCACCTAATACATTCATTTTTAGGTTCTATTTTTTTTCTTGTAAATTAATTTGAGATGTTTCATGAACCTCACTTATTATATTTATTACCCATTTCTGGGTCTTTAACTTGAAGCACTTTTTTCCTGCTTTTCAATATTTCTTTTTTTAGTCGTTTGTTTGTATCTTCCTGCTTTTCTTATCAGCTGCCTGCCCCAGAGGCTAGTTCCTGCTTTGGCAACTTGCTAACATGTCAAAGATAAGATGTCTAATTAATAGATTAATTAGTGGTACAAGTCCTTAATAGCCAATTACAGGAAAATGATTCAGATACTTTTTTGTTTTTTGTTGTGCAACATAATTTATGTTCTTTCTACTTGTGCTAAAGGGAACAGACATTAAGGGTTTATGGTTTTGTTGCATCATGAATAGAAATATTTGTTTTTAAAGAAAAATAAATTAACAGGTTTAGAAAAGTTGCCTGTGTTGGAGGCAATACCACTGAGCCATGGCATGGAGGAACTAGGGCTGGGATTTTCAGAGAATTCTCCGGTAGGAATTAAGGGCTCAGATTTTACTGAATTCAGTAGGAGCTGGATGCCTAACTTCACTGGGCTCTTTTTAACATCCCTGCTCTCGTCTTGAGTATAAACAAACTTGATATATCATCTTTGCATTTAAGCACCAACCAAGTGAAACTAAGGCCTTGACTACACTGGCGCTTTACAGCGCTGCAACTTCCTCGCTCAGGGATGTGAAAAAACACACCCCTGAGTGCAGCAAGTTACAGCGCTGCAAAGCGCCAGTGTAAACAGTGCCCCAGCGCTGGGAGCGCGGCTCTCAGTGCTTCAAGCTAATCCCCACGGGGAGGTGGAGTACCTGCAGCGCTGGGAGAGCTGTCTCCCAGTGCTGGTGCCGCGACCACACTCGCACTTCAAAGTGCTGTCACGGGAGCGCTCCCGCGGCAGCGCTTTGGAGTTTCGAGTGCTGCCAAGCCCTTAGTAATCTGATTTCACAGTTCAAACAGCATAAAAATGCAAATACAGAAAGCAAAAATGGCGAACAGTAAATTAGATTGGGTTGTATTTTTTGTTTTAATTATTTCAGATTCTGGAGTTTGTTGTGGTGTTTGTAACAGTGCAGAAATCCAGGGCACAGTCCAGCCCAGCAGCAGGTTACTAATACTAATTCAGATTAGTATGTGCCAGGCTGAAAAAAATGCCTCATGTGCAGGATTGCCTTGCTATTGATGTTGCATGCAAAGAGCTCAGTGTCTAGAGTGGAGGGTGGGGGCAGGTGCAATGGTCTCCCTTTTTAGCTCAGTACTGGCTGTTAACCTTCTCCTTCCTCCCGTTTATCCTCTGCAAAGGTGCACAGCTGAAATGCCATGAGTGCCCATTGGTTGCTTCACAAAGGTAGAAGCTGCTGCTTCATTCCTCTTAGGCCAGTGCTGACTCCTGTGGGAAATTTCCACTGATCTCTCTGCTTCCATATGTAATGCTTATGCTGTATCTGTGAGCAGAGCTGCATTCAGCCACGTCAGCATGTCTTCCTGCACTCAGCTATGCTGGCACCTATGCTTGTCATGAATGTAGGTGGCCATGCTAATGCATGCTTGGCTACGCCAGCCTGTGATGCTGGCTGTGTGGAGATCAATAAATAGTGTGGGTTCATGTTTTGTGTTAAGTGATACACGCATATGAAAATGATGCAGTAGGAATAACAGTAATACCTGGCTCTTGAATAACGCTTTTCATCAGTAGATCTCAAAGCTCTTCCCACTGTATTTATCCTCCCAACACTCTGTGAGGTTGGGAAGTATTATCATCTCTGGTTTTTGCAGATGAGTAACTGAGACAGAGGAATGCCAAGTGACTCACCCCAGGTCACACAGAAAGCTGTGGCAGAGCAGGGTATTGTATCCAGGTTTCCCAAGTCCTAGGATAGCGCCCTAACCGGCGGGCGATCCTTCCTTTTGGTCTAGTGGACCTAGCACTCTGAGTTCACTTCCCAGCTCAGCCACAAACTGCCCGTGTGATGTTGGATAAATCACTATATCTAGCCTGTGCATCCGTTCCCCATCTGTAAACAGGGTGATAATGCTTCCCTACCATAAGGGACTGTGAGGAGAAATCCCATTAGTGATTGAGAAGTGCTTTGAGATCCACTGATATCCATCTGCATCAATAGATGAAACTTATAGAACTAAAGACAGTGGTAATCTTAGAAACAGAATTTTAAAACAACTTTAAGAATCGTGAATAGCCTGCTATCCGTGCTATTGTTTTCTTTATAATGGTTTCAGAATGGATTTAATTATTTCTTCAATTCTAGAGGGCCTTGAGTAATTTCCTCAGAACCTTATGGGTTACATCCATATCAAATTCTGTGATTTACCCCAAAGGGCTTGCTCCTCTGTATGTAGCAGCCATATGCTCTTGTGTGCATAACCCTACTTCTGGTATGACTGGTACTAGAGCAGAGCAAAATTCAGAATTTCCCATGCGACAGAATTATGACACTTAAACATTTGTTTTCATTCCCAATCAAGATATTTTGCAGAACAGAAATTAAAAGAAAAATTCAGAAATATTGGACAGTTTCAACATTTCAGAAATTGAAATTTTTCATTTTGGTTTATTGAACTGATCTTTTGAGCTAGATCAATATTAAACTTCATTTTCCCCTAATGGCTCACTCCTGGTAGAAGTTGTAGTTTGGAAGCTGATACTAGGGTGACCAGATGGGGACGGTCTCGATTTTTGGGTCTTTTTCTTATATAGCGCTCCTATTACCCCCCTACCCCCATTCCAGTTTTTCACATTTGCTGTCTGGTCATCCTAGCTGATACCCTCATGCTCCCCGTTAGGCCAGGTTCTCTGCCTGGCCAGACTACATGTCCCTGTAATGTGCACAATCATGTGACTCCCATCATACACCATGTGGCTTGGTCAGACGGAAATCCACATAAAACATTGTGGTTGTTCTTTTAAAAGTTTACAGTGGAACATTGGCTTAATACAGTTTTGAAACTTCACTATGCAGAAGTAAAATGCTTCTTTTAACCATTTTAATTTAAATGAAACGAGCAGAGAAACTGTGTCCTTACCTTGTCAAATCTTTTTTTAAAACTTTTTTTTTTAAGTTGTTTACGTTTAACACAGTACTGTACTGTATTTACTTTTGTTTTGTCACGGCTGCTGCCTGGTTGCATACTTCCGGTTCCAAATGAAGTGTGTGGTTGATTGGTCAGTTCGTAACTCTGAGGTTCCACTGTATTGTGTGTGTTTTGTATTGGAGAGAGTGTAGTCCCGTGGCTGGGAATCCAGGAGCCCTGGGTTCTATTCCCTGACCTATTGGATAACCTTGGGCAAGTCAGTTCATTTCCCTGGGCTTTGTCTTCCCCTTCTGTAAATGGGGATAATGACAATTAGTTTCCTTTTAAAGCACTTTGAGCTCTACGAATGAAAAGAGCTAAGTGTTGTTGTCATATTCCAGTAGTTTTCAATGCTGGGGTACATCAACTCATCTAGATATTTGCCTAGTTTTACAATGAGCGAAGTCAATACAAACTAAAATTTCATACAATGATGTGTTTATACTGCTTTATATATCATACTATACACTGAAATGTAAATATAATACTTTATATTCCAGTTGATTTATTTTATAATCATAAGGTAAAAATGAGAAAGTAAGCGATTTTCAGTAGTGGTGTGCTGTGATGCTTTTGTATTTTTATGTCTGATTTTTGTAAGCAAGTAGTTTTTAAGTGAGGTGAAACTTGGGGTACGCAAGAAAAATCAGACTCTTGGAAGGGGTATGGCAGTCTGGAAAGGCTGAGAAACACTGATTTAGACTACATTCACTGAGAGGCAGGTCATGTCTTTCCACTACTGTCCTTTGAGTTTAAGCTCAAAATACTTTTTAAAAAATGCCTGCCCATGCAGAGAGTTTGTGGCATGCCCTCCCAACAATTTGGTGCAATGAAGAGTAGTAGTTTCATAATCCACAAACACAACATCCTTTGGGGAGCACAGACCTATGATCAGATTATTTGTGTGTGTGTGTGAGAGAGAGAGAGATCTTTTGAAAACAACAAGGAGTCCAGTGGCACCTTAAAGACTAACAGATTTATTTGGGCATAAGCTGTCATGGGTAAAAAACTTCACTTCTTCAGATGCATCCACGAAAGCTTATGCCCAGATAAATCTGTTAGTCTTTAAGGTGCCGCCGGACTCCTTGTTTTTTGTGGATACAGACTAACATGGCTACCCCCGATACTTGACACCATGCAAGAGATCTTTTGGATATCTTTATTTTTAGTTCCAGATTCTCTGTTGATGCCTGTGAGACTGTCTGCTCCTTGGAACCTGGGTTTGTTTTGAATCTAAGACCATTTAGAGATAATATCTTTCTCTCTCCCCCCTCCTTTTTTTCCTTTTTTTTGCTCAGCAAATAAGAATGCGGAGGTGTATCTGGCAGAGCCAATAGCAGGGCTGGGAGCATCTGCAGGACTTTTTCATTCCTGAAACAAACATGCTAAGGGAGTGGTGGGAGGAAGGAAGCTCTGTGCTTAGGTGGGAAGATGCGTGCTGCAGATTTCATCATGATCTGCCCCTCACCTTCACATGTCGACATGTTAAAAAGGCAGGAGCAAACCCCTTGTGACACCAGTAGACAGACTAGCTGTTACCCTAGAAAATCTTCCAGGCTGAAGACCAGATAAAGAAAGGGGTTTATGCTAAAGATGTGAGATTAGCTGATGTAGCAGAACTTGACACTGCAGTACTGACGGAGACATCCCATCACCAGCACGGCTAAAATGGGGTCGAAAATAAGGCAAGTAAAAAAAAAAAAAAAAATTCCAGTGCCGCATTTAGTAAGAGAAACTCTTGCACCCTCAGCATCTATATGCCACATGTTGTTAGTGCCAATTTCTTATCCTTGGTTCACTGGGGTGCCTGGAGGCTTAATGTTTGTAAAGTACTCTGAGATCCTTGGATGAGAGGTGCAAAGGGAGTGTAAAGGGTTATTGTGATATAAATCTGGGAGCCGAGAGCATTTTTCAGACAGCAAACAATTCTGCAGAAACGGTGCCCCTGTTACTTGCATTCTGTGTGTGGCAGGTTGGTGGTGGTGGAGGAGGGGGGAATGTAGGAATAACAGTTCAAATGCCTGGTTGTGTCCGAGACAGTTGTGTCCATATGCAAATACGTAAGCGCTGGGATGATTAATATAACCCAAGCAATTGGAAGGAAATAAAAATTAATGGCAGGCTGGGGTGCAGTGACAGGAGGGAATGTGTTTTGTTTCTAATTGGAGGTCATTAAACTTACGCAAATCGTGTGCCCAGTTAAAATGGATGAATGAGTGGAGCTGCTTAACAGAACAGGAACAGCCTGAGCCATCCTGTTTTTTAAAAAAAACAACCCGCATCAGATAGCGAGAGGGAAACGTTCTGTTCTGTGCTCTACACTGTTGTCTGTGTGCGCGCACTGTCACAGTTACTGAGGCAACAGCAGCCATGAAATGATGATGCAAATCATGCCCCCGGTTCAGAGGAGGAAGCGCCACCTCCCTGTGAAGCTTAGCTGCAGAGTGGAGCTGTGTCAGGAGGTCTGGCTCTCTAGCTCAGCTTCTCTGCATTAGCAGAGGCTGCTGTTTGCTTCCGTCTGGGCTGACTGGTAATTCTGGCTGCCTAAGGGTCTCTTAATAACTTCAGTGAGAGGTTAAAAAAAAGATTCTGCTTCAGCTCCCTCCTCCAAATCCACTCAGGGTCACAGGATACTGGATGTTTACCAAGATGCTAAGAACAGCTTGTGGGGGCCTGGTGAAATGCTGTTCATGTTTCCTTCTCTGATCCTGCCTGCCTTGTCTTGGAAACATGGGCCTGCTCTTGTGATGCCAGCCCAAGCATTTCCATTCTGATCCCTACTACCAGTCCACTTCCTGTGGGCAGAACAATCTCATAATCCCAGAACATCCAACATCCTTCCCACTCCACACCTGCATCCATCTGAAAGATCTACTGCTTTCGTCAGGACAGCAGATAACAAGGGCAGAGGTAAATAGCAATTAGAGCAAAAGATACAAATAAATGACATGCATGAGGTAAACTTAATAACCCTGGGATCTTTATTACCTTTATCTTTTGCCCTCCAAGTCTATTTCCTGCCTTCTCCCCTTATACCGTGTTTGCTCTCACTTCTTATGCCATCTCTAAGCTTAGAGTGTAAGCTCCTTGAAGCAGGGAGCACTTGAAGTACTGCATGAAATCGGATCAAAGGCACTAAAGATGGATGAAATAATAATTATTTCAGTGTCTATTATCTGTATTGTGAAAGCCTCTAAAGGCCTCAGCAGCAGGATCGCTTGGTGCTGGGTGTTATACAAACATGGGATAATAATAATAATAAAAAAAAAAATCTGCCCCCAAATTCTTGCAGTCTTGGATAATCACAAAATGCTGCGAGTAATTTTAACAAACAGCTGTCCCCATCCAATAAAGCACTTAAGCACATGCCTAAATCTGTCCACATCCAGCAATGCACTTAAGCACATGTGTAAGTGCTGTGTGGCTTTGTCCCAGTTTGAGCATGTTTCCCTGTAAGCTAGCTGTGCCTCAGTGGGGAAAAAGCAAGGTATAAAAAATAATCAGAATTAGCTTATGATGAATTTGTCCTGATGAAAAATGTTGGCATGATTTTGCAAAACCTGTCTTTTCCCTTAATTTCTCTTGCCTTTTTTTGCGGTTGTTATTTTATAGGGAGTGTTCTTTCCTTACGGCAAGATGATAATAAGGTGCGGGGGATGTCTCAAAACTTGTTTCTATTTTAACGTCAGCTTATGATATGGAGATGATTGAGAACAAGCACTTTACAGCAACGTGTGTGAGAGCTTTGCATATTCAGGAACAATCACTTCATTGAATTTAATAATAACTGTACAGCAATGGATTGTTTTCTACCTGGTATGCATTGTTTCTGTCCCTGTGTGCATGATGTAGTTTGTTTTTAAACCATTTCTGTAAAAATGTTGTTGGGATAAAAGTTAATAAACTGGCTTTTTCCCTTGTAGTTGCCTTAGCCCAAACAAACAGCCTTATTAGGCTGGGGCCAATATGGTTTATTATTAATAGTTTTTAGCTAATTTCTTTTTAGTTAAATATTTAATTTGGATTAACTTCTTTAGTTATAACAGGCTTTTTGGAAGGAATTAATATAATAAACCAGGTTCTGCATCAAGAGGAAGCAGATGGAAAAACCTAGTGAAATTATTTCCTATATTTCTTTGCATCTTTTTATTATGTTAGTAGTCAAATACAACTGCTGCTTCCAGTTTGCTAACTTTCTGTTTTTGTGCATGTGTATCATAACCTGTTTAATCTTACACATGACTCCAGTTTTATCTAGCGTGATTGAGGACTTTCTGTCTTCATTATTAGTTTTGTTTTTCATGAAAAAGGATTTGAGTTAGATAGATAGATAGAATCACGTTACGCTGAAAAATCATTCCTGATTAAACACCAGCAACTTGCATGATAGGACAGAAGAGGATTCTAGTCCTACCCCAAGCATACGTAGAAAGCTACTTTTCAAGAGGAGACTTTCAAAGATGCAAGCTGGAGTATTGCATCCAACGCCCATTGACTTTCAGCGAGAGCTGGGCACCTGGAGATGCCTTTGCCTTTGAAAAAATCTCCACGCTTTAACATTACATAACAACGGAAGACAGAAGGTAAAGGTGGCTTTACTCCACTTAAATTGCAAGGAGAACTTAACACTGGTCTCCTAACAAATGTAGACCAACTCAAAACCCCTGTTCTTGCAAAGCAAGCAAATAAACAAAACCCCCGTGGGATCTTTTCATGAGCAGAAGGGGTCAGAACTCAGTTTTACGGCTCATCCAAAAGAAGGCACTTTTGATTTCTAGTATCACCATTAGGGCAATTGGATCCATACATTTACAGAAGGTAAAATGTTAAACCACCAGAATTATCTTCCGCTGCATAGAAGTGTTTTGTTACAGTTCCCCCATTCATATACTGATGCAGCTCTCAGCCCCTGCTGAGAGCTGACTGGGTCACTGTACATGGTGATATGGCTGCAGGCCAAGCTGGTATGGCAGGTCTGCATGTTAATAGGGGCGGGGGAAAGAGAAATAGGTGGTGAGAGAGACCTTGCAGCAACAGATTGTCTTGTCCATTGCTGCTATTGCAGGAGATTAGATGGCCTCCCTAAAAGAAGGAATCTAAATTTCTCATTGTATCTTTTGGTACAGTATTGCATGCACCCATGTATTGTAGCCATGACCCAATTAGATTGCTCCAGTAGATTTTTAATTTAGGAACTTTAATCTTTAAGAAACTCAAGGTTCTCTTGCATCAACAGATTTGTTCTCATGTACATTTTGCAAAATATCTGTTCCAGGTATCACGCTGCTGCATTAGTGGTCTAATATTCCGGTTTACCAAGCCTTTGTAATGGAGGCAAGATTTGTTTCACTTCCTTATTGCTGTTCCCTCAAATTGGAGACTCCTGATGCATTGGTCTATAGAATAGCATTGTTCTTGCCTTCCTGAGTTAGGGATGTTGCATCCACTAAGTATCTGCCCACATGCTTTACAAGAGGAGAAGTGTAGCAGTACAATAGCAGCATTGACGCAATGAGCAGTGTGGCCTGTGCATGACAGTTACCTAAAATATCCCGCTATTGTTACAAATCAAGGCTCTTGAGAATATATTGAAGGCGCCAATGCCGCACTGGATGAAAAGAGAGACTTGATAGAAATGGAAGAGGCCTGCCATCTGTAGTTGGCTGAAAACTGATAAAGATCTTAAAGCACTGATGGCAGGCATAGGATATTCTCAGTGGAGGGCCTTGAGCGCTGGAATTTACTCTCTTGTAATAAATAACAATATTTAGATGGCACTTTTTCACCCAAGAGTCTCAGGTCACTTTTGAAAGTAAGTCTTTTGATCCCATTTTACAGGTGGGGAAGCTGAGTCCGGAAGGTGCAGTGACTTGGCCAAGGAGAAAGCAAGTAAGAGGGCAGAGTATTTTTAGTTGCCAGTCTCCTTCTCTAGCCACTGGATGTGCTTCCTTCTGATCAATGATTTATACCCACCTTCTCCTAGATACCTCTGTGCTCATGCTGAAGCCTGAAGCTGAAAGGCCTTGCTTTTGACTGCAGTAAGGTAAATGCTCCTTGCTGTTGCCCTGGCTATATCCCCTACAGGTATTCTAATGGCCTCTCAGTTCTGTGATATCAACCATTTTAGCCCCCCTTTGCTATTTTCACCTCCAGCCTCGCTCTTTGAAAGGTGTCAGGTGTGCGTTGTTCACATTTATAGCTCTCCTCTTCATCGGTCCTCACAATGATCCTGAGACTTGCATGTTCCCTAGAGCAGTTATGTAGATGGAAAGGATGCTAAGTTTGCACAAACAAAAAGCAGCAGTGGTATATTGGCCATTTGTATGCAGACTCAGAGCCACCCGACCTACCCGTAGTCATGTGTGAGGGAGATGCATATCTTAACACGCTCAGGACTTTTCTCTGTGGAGGGCCCTCAACTCTGAAACACTCCAAGACCTCCTTACTTATTTTTTGTTGTTTATGTAGCACCCAAACATTTTCCTGTGTAGTTTCTTTTGGATGCAGTATCATGTCCTAAACTGCTGTGTAGTGCTGTTGCTGCATTCTATCCCAGAAGTGGGTGCGGCTGACTAGTTCCTGGTTTGTACAGTTAGTAAAGTTTCTGAAGATTTTGGGATCCAGCTGGGTGGAAAGTAATGTCTGAATGTAAGATCATAAATAGGGCAATGTGCCTAAATGCTTTAGATCTGAAACCATGAGACAGTAATGCCCAACCACACCTGGAAGATACAATATATAAACTGCCCCATGTGAAAAAGCACAAATTGAAATGGGAACAACAAAAGGGCTTATATGTAACCATCTGGGACAGAGCCCTTTCTTATGGCTGTAGGGCAGGGGTAGACAACCTATGGCACGTGTGCCAAAGGCAGCACACGAACTGATTTTTCAGTGGCATTCACATTGGTCCGGGGCCTCTGCATTTTAATTTAATTTTAAATGAATCTTCTTAAACATTTTAAAAACCTTATTTACTTTACATACAACAATCGTTTAGTTATATATTATAGACTTATAGAAAGAGACCTTCTAAAAACATTAACATGTATTACTGGCACGCAATCAACCTTAAATCAGAGTGAATAAATGAAGACTCAGCACATCACTTCCGAAAGATTGCTGACCCCTGCTCTAGGGGTACAATTTTGGGTGCTTGTGATGGGGTGGACTATGTCTGGAGGCCCCCTGCTTGGAGGCCTCACAGCCCCGCCTCCCCTCCCCCAGAAAAGAGCAATAGAGAGATCCTCCAAGCTGCTTAGAGCAGCTGTGTGGGATATAGCCAATGAGAGGGGCTGCAAGGAGCAACCAGTCAGGGCCCAACAGGTTCACATAAAAGGAGCTGCCGGGCCAGAGTGAGTTCAGTCCGCTTACAGGAGCTGTAAGGCTGGACAGAGCAGCTGCTAGCAGGACTGGATGCAGGACTCCTGCAAGGGACTAAGGAGGTAGTTACTGGGACTGACTCAGCGGGGAACTGTGGTCAGCAAACTGAGCCCAAGAGGGTGGCTCAACAGGAAGACTGGGGTTGTTGAAGACTCAAGTAGAGGCAAGGAGTCCCCAGGAAAGAAGCCCTCGGAGTGCTGCTCAGTTCCAGAGAAGGAGCCTTGCAACCTAGCTGGACCAAGCGAGGGTACCGTGATGGGCTCTGTTCGACTGTTTTGGAAGACTGAGCCTAGGGAGGGCTTCAGGACATTGAGGACATTTTGGACTGTGTGCCCTGGAAGGGGTTTGTTTGTTTCACAAATGGACAGAGTGTGACTTGGCCGGAGGGCTGAGTCACCGAAGACCCGCCTGATGAGCACAGCAGCCGACAGGGGGCACTATGAGCAAAGGAAATTGAGAAAAATTGCAGGCACGCATACACTTAACTGAGGGCACTCGTGAGAGGTGAGTGCACCCCATTACAGTGCTATATAAATAATAATGAAAACACAAAGAAGTCTTGAGTCTTCTAGAGTTGAGGGCCCTTCATGGAAAAAGTCCTGTGTGTATCAGGATGTGTGTGTGCGTCTCCCTCCCACCCTCATGCATGCATGGATTCACTCACACACACACATATGTGTCTCTGGAACAGATTATGGAGAAATTGTCTGAAATTTCACTAGAGAGATTTTTCTCCTTAAACTCCATGTTAGCTGTATGTGGAGCTCCCACCCCATCTTAATTTTGTACATAGCATTTCTCACCATGGTATCTAATCTCCATCTTCCAAGAATCTGTTATCTTCCACATCTTCCTCCAGGCTCTTGTTAGTCCCTTGGGAGGCTCACTCTTTAAAAATGCAGGAGATTGGAGTGGGTAAGTGTGTCTGTAGTTTCAGATGCCAACATAAATCTTCCAGAAGCAGAAGGTCTCCTGCTGGAAGAAGTTATCAAGGCCTGGCTCCTACCAGTAACAGCTTCAGCCATTGTTTACAGCCCTTTTACTCAACTTGCATGTCACCTGTTGCCATCCTATTGAGGTGATTTATCTTTGGATTGCTTCACAGAAACATGTATTCTTCTTTGGTAATGATGGTACAGACATTTCCTTGAGGGGAAGGGGAAGACAAGCCCCCCTTACCCCCAATCACTTGCTGCTAAGACAAAGAAGAGTTGCACAGCCCATCTTCTGTCCTTTGGCTACCAGTGCTTCAGTCTTGGCTGCTTGGTTCCAAGGCCAGCAAGAAGCCAGAGGAATCAAAAACAAATCAAAGCAATTTGAGGGAGGAAGTTACCATGGAGATGGAAAGTCAAGTACTGTATTTTTTTCATGCGCTATTAAAAGGTACTGGTTTTCAGTTCATCTACACACTGAGTTGTCAAGTATCAGAGGGGTAGCCGTGTTAGTCTATAAGGTGCCACAGGATTATCTGCTGCTTTTACAGATCCAGACTAACAGATGTTTTGGAGCATGAGCTTTCGTGGGTGATTACCCACTTCGTCGGATGCATGTAGTGGAAATTTCCAGGGGCAGGTATATATATGCTAGCAAGCAAGCTAGAGATAACGAGGTTAGTTCAATCAGGGAGGATGAGGCCCTGTTCTAGCAGTAGAGGTGTGAAAACCAAGGGAGGAGAAACTGGTTCTGTAATTGGCAAGCCATTCACAGTCTTTGTTTAGTCCAGAGCTGATGGTGTCAAATTTGCAGATGAACTGAAGCTCAGCAGTTTCTCTTTGAAGTCTGGTCCTGAAGTTTTTTTGCTGCAGGATGGCCACCTTAAGGTCTGCTATAGTGTGGCCAGGGAGGTTGAAGTGCTCTCCTACAGGTTTTTGTATATTGCCATTCCTGATATCTGATTTGTGTCCATTTATCCTTTTCCGTAGTGACTGTCCAGTTTGGCCGATGTACATAGCAGAGGGGCATTGCTGGCATATGATGGCGTATATTACATTGGTGGACGTGCAGGTGAATGAACCAGTGATGGTATGGCTGATCTGGTTAGGTCCTGTGATGGTGTCGCTGGTGTAGATATGTGGGCAGAGTTGGCATCGAGGTTTGTTGCATGGATTGGTTCCTGAGCTAGAGTTACTATGGTACGGTGTGCAGTTGCTGGTGAGAATACGTTTCAGGTTGGCAGGTTGTCTGTGGGCAAGGATTGGCCTGCCACCCAAGACCTGTGAAAGTGTGGGATCATTGTCCAGGATGGGTTGTAGATCCCTGATGATGCGTTGGAGGGGTTTTAGCTGGGGGCTGTATGTGATGGCCAGTGGAGTCCTGTTGGTTTCTTTCTTGGGTTTGTCTTGCAGTAGGAGGCTTCTGGGTACACGTCTGGCTCTGTTGATCTGTTTCCTAATTTCCTCGTGCGGGTATTGTAGTTTTGAGAATGCTTGGTGGAGATTTTGTAGGTGTTGGTCTCTGTCTGAGGGGTTAGAGCAGATGCGGTTGTACCTCAGTGCTTGGCTGTAGACAATGGATCGTGTGATGTGCCCGGGATGGAAGCTGGAGGCATGAAGGTAGGCATAGCGGTCGGTAGGTTTTCGATATAGGGTGGTGTTAATGTGACCATCGCTTATTTGCACCGTGGTGTCTAGAAAGTGGACCTCCCGTGTAGATTGGTCCAGGCTGAGGTTGATGGTGGGGTGGAAGTTGTTGAAATCGTGGTGGAATTTTTCTAGAGTCTCCTTCCCATGGGTCCAGATGATGAAGATGTCATCAATGTAGCGTAGGTAGAGAAGGGGCGTGAGTGGACGAGAGCTGAGGAAGCGTTGTTCCAGGTCAGCCATAAAAATATTGGCGTATTGTGGGGCCATGCGGGTGCCCATAGCAGTGCCACTGATCTGGAGGTATATATTGTCATCAAACTTGAAATAGTTGTGTGTGAGTATAAAGGCACAGAGCTCAGCAGCCAGTTGTGCTGTGGCATCATCAGGGATACTGTTCCTAACAGCTTGTATTCCATCTGTGTGTGGGATGTTTGTGTAGAGAGCCTCTACATCCATGGTGGCTAGGATGGTGTTTTCTGGGAGGTGACCAATGCATTGTAGTTTCCTCAGGAAATCAGTGGTGTCACGGAGATAGCTGGGAGTGCTGGTGGCATAGGGTCTGAGTAGAGAGTCCACATATCCAGACAGTCCTTCAGTGAGAGTGCCAATGCCCGAGATGATGGGGCGTCCAGGATTTCCGGGTTTGTGGATCTTGGGTAGTAGATAGAATAACCCTGGTCGGGGCTCTAAGGGTATGCTGATTTGTTCCGGTGTTAGTGTAGGGAGTGTCCTGAGTAGATGGTGCAGTTTCTTAGTGTATTCCTCAGTGGGATCTGAGGGAAGTGGCCTGTAGAATTTGGTATTGGAGAGTTGTCTGGCAGCCTCCTTTTGGTAGTCAGACCTGTTCATGATGACAACAGCACCTCCTTTATCAGCCTCCTTGATGATAATGTCAGGGTGGTTTCTGAGGCTGTGGATGGCATTGTGTTCTGCACGACTTAGGTTATGAGGCAGGCGATGTTGTTTTTCCACTATTTCTGCCTGTGCACGTCAGCGGAAGCATTCAGTGTATAGGTCCAGACTGTCATTTCGACCCTCAGTTGTAGCAGGCTTGACCGGCTTGGGTTTGCACTGCTATGCTAAAAATAGCTGTTTAGACATTGCGGGTCAGGCTGGAGTGTGGGTTCTGATGCCCGTTCTCCTCCCGAAGCTTCAGAGCCCATGGTCCAGCTCAAGCTGCAATTTCTACACAGCTGTTTCTAGCATGATAGTACAAATGAGGTCTTACCAGTGCCTTGTACAATAGTATTAATACTTGAAAATGCCTCATTTGATACATCTTGGGATCACATTTGCCTTTTTCACACACATCACATTGGTGGCTCATAGTCACCCTGTGATCAGCCCACATAGCAGGTCTCTCTCCTCCTCCATTGCTTCCAGCTTATGCGCTCCCAGGAGAAATTTTTGTTATTAGACCGTAAGGGCATCACCTTGCACTTGGTACTATTGAATCTCGTCCCATTTCTGTCCCTTCGATCCTTAAATTCACCTGGATCTTCCCATATAATATTCCAATCCTCCTCTGTATTAACAGTATCTCCCAACTCTGTATCGTCAGCAAATTTCATTAGTGCATGTCTACTTTTTTGTGCTGAGGTCATTAATGAAGATGTTGAATAAGACTGATCCCAAGACTGATCACTGAGAAGCTCCACTAGTAACTTCTTTCCATTCTGATAATTCACCTTTCAGCACAGTCAGCTGCCTTTTCCCCTTTAGCCAGTAACTTATCCACTTAAATTAGGGAAGATAGGGATAAATACGAGAATTAAACTAATAATTTTCCATATGGTACTCGATCAAATGCTTTACTGAAGTCCCATTATATTAGATCTACTGTCCTTCTTTGAGGAAAATACCTGATTTTTTTCCGATAAAACAAGGAAATCAGGTTAGTCTGTCGTGATTGAACTTTGGTAAACCCACGTTGCATTACACCCCTTTACCATGTACCTCAGTTAATTGAATTATTCTTTCTTTCACAATTTGTTCCAGTGCTGCAGTCATTTGGGAATGATTTAAAGGCCAATATGTGCATCATGATCATTTTAATGGAAGCCACTGTGAATGCTGTTGGCTCAAAGTTTATATATTGGTTTCCTAAAGGTGACAGATTTTTCCATCTCATGCATCCTGGTAAACGGAACTAACTGACTCTGCAGATTTCAGTTTAAATGCCTTATTGCATAGAGCAACTTCCAGAAGAGAGCTCTGTTCCTTGTGTTGTAAGGTATATTAGGCTAGTGTTCTGAAGATATGTGTCTTTAAAGCATGATTCATTGTTTCTTTTTGCAACACTGCCCTTTCTTATCTAGTTCAATTCTTATAGTAGTCTTTCCCCTCCATACAAACCAGCATGCTTTCCAAGTGCATTGCCCGTTAAGGATAAACCTACTACATAATGTGAGTTTTGTGCTCTTTAAAAACATACTAGTGTGCATGGATAGCTAGTTTCCAGTGTTGGCTGTATCAGACTATGAAATGAATATGAACTCTGCCTTAGCAGGGCACAAACCCTCTCTCTAATGTGTTTATACAGCATCATAAAGTCACATGGCGCTTTGTAAACGTGGATTAAGGCATGTTCCATGCTCTGTTAAATTTACAGCATAAATAAGACAAGACAAATGTGTATGTAACAATGTCTAAATCCAGACTACGGTGAATCATATAGGTCATTTTAGGGTGGTATTTTCAAAAATTAGGCCAGTGCTTTTGAAAATCCTAGTCTCATTAGCTACAGTTTTCCTGCAGGTTCAGCACAATCATTTTTCTAGGTCCTTGGACAAATACAGTAGGTTATAAACTATAATTTCCATGGTTGGGATGAGTGATGTCTTTTAATAGACACTTCATCCTATGGGGTCACTTTGCTCTTTCAACTCTAGATACACCATAATACTAATAGTCACCGCCTTTTAACAACCCCAATATGAGATAACAGCAAACTGCCAGGGGCCTGATTTGAAGATCTGAGAATGGAGGGATGGTGACAGACTAGACAGCTATGTGTTGATGGCCTATTAAGGACACTCCACTCTCACAATGGGCAATTAAAAAAATTCATCCTGCCAGTAAGCCTTGCCTGTGGATGCCTCAGAAAGAATATGGGCAATGGCTGCCTCTGTGAGTCAGCCAAGCATGTAAAGGCATAAGGGCATGTTACCCTGGACTCCATCTTGGGCCAGTAACTTTCCATACGCAGAGGATGTGGGCTTGGTTTGGGACAATAAATTTCCATGCATATAAGGAGAATGTAAAAGACACCTGAGAAATCTCCGTTTTGTCTCATTCCTGCTCCAATTCTCTGGATTGTGGATTTACAATTAAAAGAAGTATTTTGAACAATGGACTGAGGACTTCCCAATCTTTTGGAAGTTACCAGAGAGACTTTTGCAAGCCAGCAGTCTGTTCCATCACTGCTGTGATCCTGATCTATGAACACTAAAAATCACTTGTAGTGTATGATTCTTTAACCATTCAGTAACTCTCTTCTTTTCCTTTATTAATAAATCTTTAGTTAGTTTACTAAGGATTGGCTGACAGTGGGATATGTTGGTAAGATCTGAGATATATATTGACCTGGGGGTAAGTGTCTGATCTTTTGGGATTGGTAAAATCTCAGATATGGTGGATTGGGTTTTCAGTGACCTCGCTATATTAGACCAGTTTGTCTGGATGGGAACTAAGGGCTGGAATGCCTGAAGGGGACTGTGTGTTTGGCTTCTTGTTAACCAGTGTGGTGCTATAGAAACTCTTTTGTTACTGGTTTGGTGAATCTAATTCTAGTATAACCACCAGTTTGGAGGGATTGTCTGCCCTGTTTCTTGCAGCCTGCCCTGCATGTGGTGTTCTCAATGTGGTCCATCCCAGGCAGCTGGTCATAGAAGCATTTGTTGGAAAAAGTGGAAGGGAGGGAAGTAGGTAATGATGACACTGGTGGTTCTTAGTTTTAACAGTGGAAAAGGAAAACCATCCTGGAAAATGGAACTCTTGTTGGGTAACCCTAACCCCAAGATTGTATGCCAGATGGAAAGACCAAGACTTCAGTCTCTCAGTAATTTTTGTATTGGGGACATGAGCATCTGACAGACTTATCTTCACCTGCCACATCTCATCGGCTTTTCTAGACTCCCCTCCCCTCTCCCACTGCCCCAGTGCTCCACCAAAAAGCCTAGTTTTAAAATTGATTACCTTTAACGGTGGGAGATGCTAAATGACAGAAGACACTTTTCAGCACAAGTTTCCATTTATGGGCTTGGTTTCTCCTCAGAGCTAAGGCATCTTTATCGTGCTCTGACATTGTGAAGGGGCTTAAAGTTGGGTGTAAGTCATATTTGCAGACTCTTTAAGCCCCCTTTATACTATTGGGCTCGTTATCTTTCCAAGCTCAGTCAACCATCTTATCAGGATACAATGCAAGTCTGTGGCGCTCTGGAGCTTTTAGTTCATAATGTAATAGTACATTTGCATGGGATTTTCAAAGGAGCCTAAGGGAGTTAGGTGCCCATCTCTTGTGGAATTTCAAATCACAGCCCAAAATCCCATACTTCATAACATGTGCTGAGCTACTTCACACACATTCTGTGGCTTACAGGGAACCAAGTACAATATTATATGAAAAATTAATGTTGCTATGTAAAAATACCAAAGATTTAAGCTCTGATTAGCAGGTTTCTGTAGCTTTCCTTTAAACATTTTCTTTGTTCCTTGACAAGACAGGAATCTCTGGGGCACGCGATGAAGGAAGCAGATCCTAAGGGCAAAAAACTAGGACAATCAGAAGGGCAGCAGGACAAACCTCAGTAGGCAAATGACTATGCTGCATCTCTGGCAGGTCCAGCAGACACTACATATCGCCTCACATCAGAGCTTTGTCTGGTTGCTGACTGATGTCTTTGCGCTGGTACAGCCAACTCCTTTTAAGCTATTATTGCCTCTCTGATTCTGTAGTAACTTCTTGAAAACAAAGATGGAGGGGAGGGGCCCAGAAGAGATTAGCTACTTCCACCATGAAGGGGAAATGGTGAAATCTAGTTAGAGGGGGAGTGTTGCCCATGGTAAGAGCTGAGGACTCAGTCAGGACTACTGGCTTTGATTTCCAGCTCTTCTGGCTCACTATGTGATGTTGGGGAAGCCATTTTCCCTGTCTTTGCCTCAGTGTTCCAGGAAAGTGGTTAGAATAGCCATTATTTGATAGAGGTTTTGTGAAATTTATTTATGATTGTATAGATGTTTGTTTGTGACCCTTGAATGAAATCTGCTACTGAAGTGGTTATCAATCTGATATAGAAAAGGTGCATTAGAGATCAGTTTTCAGAAATGCTGTGCTTTACTTTGAGTTGAGCAGTAGGGTTCTTAAACTGGTATTTTTTTACTGTAACAATATGATGTTTGAACCAATAGTGATATTTGCCTACATGAACTTCTTCATTGATGTAAAAGTTAGAAGTAACAGCATTCCAGTAATGGCAGCTACAACATGTAGGAAGTTGAGTCTCTGTTATACTCACAGTGGAGTCAGTGTGTAGCAGGATTCCATTAATACTGAAGTGGAATGAAAGTCTTGTCTTAGTGCAGAGGTTCTTAACCTCTGTCTTTCTGAGGCCCCAACAACATACTTAAAAAACTCCACAGCCCACCTGTGCCATAATAACTGGTCTTCTGTATATAAAAACAGGGCCAACATTAGAGATAGCAAGCAGGGAAATTTCCTGGGGCTCCTTGCCACAGGGTCCCCCACAAAGCTACATTGCTCAGGCTTTGGCCCCAGCTGGTGGGGCCTCGGCTTTCTGCCCTGGGCACCAGTGAGTCTAATGCTGGTCCTGCTTGGGGCCCCCCTCCTAGGAACCTGCTCAAGGCCTCCTAGGAGGCCACAAACCCCTGGTTGAGAGCCACTATCTTAGTGCATCGCACTAATTACAATTCTGGTTACAGTGAAAGGAAGATTGTCAGATTTAAAAAATCATTTACCACAAACAAATGAAACTTCTTCACCTATGTTACTAATAATATCTTAGATTAAAATTCTTTCAGTTTTACTAAAAATCCAATTCCCTTTCCACTATTTGTGGTGTTTGTTTACTTTTTTGCATTTTTTTTTTTTTAGGTTTGGATTATAAGGATGAACAAAATTGCTTTCACCTGATTTACAGTTTGCTTTCAGGTCCTCAGTGCTGAGATTTTTGGTATGGAAGTATAGCAGAGGAAAATTTGTTTGCTTTTTAAATTTCTGTGGTGGAATTAGACAATACAATTGAATCCTGTAAAACATTTCTAAGGATTTAGGTTTAGCAAAAGCGAAGTGCTTTGTTTATTTACAAAACCTTAATTGTTGGGCCCAAATTGAGTTGACGTGTCCCTTGAATCTCTGCCTAAACTCTATCAAGCTAGTCTAATCTGTCTGCACTTGTGGGCATGGTATCGGATCATCTTTCTTCCTCAGTCAGGAAAGCTTCTGTCTAGGTGGAGGGTCACTATACACATAACTTGCTGGCTTGTGGCATGCAACTTTTGTATTAGCTTCTTGATAAGACAGTGTCATATGAAGAGAATGTTTGGAAAGCACAGAAATGATGTGGAAGGATCCTGCTTTGTATTAAAATCATGAGAGGCTGTTTCCAGGTGCGTTGTTCTAAAAACTGTTCCACAACAAAATTGGATGAGCCAGACGAACTATGATCTTCCTCTCATCCATTTTCTGTTGCTGAAGCTAGCATGCATGCATTTGTGTCCCGTTTACTCAGGCACACCTTTCTGTGGTTGCCAAGTAACTAATCATATTCCTGAGAGCTAGTATTGTGTATGAACTGTAATGGCATTCTGATTTCTTCCTCTTTCCTCTCAGCCCAACTCAGTCTGGTGGTGGTTTTTTTTATTTTGATTTTTTTTTAAATTTAAATTAGAAATGGTAATGCCCCAAACAGGACCCTCCTTTCACAAGCGAATGTAACTCTGGTGGGCATCTTTGAAAAGGTGCAAATACTGCCAGGTGGTGGGATTCCAGGTACAGCAGTAACAAATGGGATATAGTTACAACTGGTTTATTGTGCAGTTCTGCTGATAATTTAGTTTACCTTGGTTACATATAGAAACTAGGGCTTTGGGTCAACCCAGGTCATTGTCACATGAAACACAGCATCTCACGTCATTTCACGCACACCTGAGACAATAACCAGAGTGAGGGCCACCATACACGTCCTCACCAACATGTCACTTGTAGGTTTACTTCTTATAATAATAATTATTGGAGATATACCAATTTCCTAGAACTGGAAGGGACCTTGAAAGGTCATTGAGTCCAGCCCCCTGCTGCCTTTACTAGCAGGACCAAGTACTGATTTTTGCCCCAGATCCCTAAGTGGCCCTCTCAAGGATTGAACTCACAACCCTAGGTTTAGCAGGCCAATGCTCAAACCACTGAGCTATCCCTCCCCCCCCATGAAACTTGCAACTTGCAACTTAAAACTTACTAGGGGTCAGTATAAATTAACCTACCGAAAGAATACAAAAGAAAGATCCGGCTGCTGCTGTCTGACCTATTTTCACTTATTGATGTGCCCGAAATCTTAATTCCTTATGCAACCTCCATTTTTTGGAGTAGTTACATTCTGAATATTGAAGTGTGAGACTCTGTAAAGCATTGGTCTGCTTTTCAGTATCTTGTTGCCTCTTGTTTGCACGTGTGTGCAGTGTCTGTTCACTGAGGCATGTGTGTGTATGCATGCACTGAAATCTGCGAACTCAGCACCGAAGCTCAGAAAGCCCTGAAAAATAGTAGAACCACAGCCTGCGAAACGAATCCATGATCCTTCTGATTGGTAGAGGTCCATGAAGAACAACTATGCCCATTACTAATGGAAATAATCAGTGCCTCCTTCAGAGAAGCACAACTACCAAACCCTTTGAAAAACACAGTATTTTCCCCAGTTCTCAAGAAGCCATCATTTGCCCTGAAGATCTCTTTACCTACTGTCTTATCTCCATCCTCCCATTCTTGAGCAGAATAATTGTGATCATAACCAACAGGTGACATCAGCGACAATCCTGGATGCTTCACAGCACAAAGATGGCTCTGAAGGCATTAAAATAAAACTTTTCTGAAAAAAACCTCCACCATAAGCATAACACTAACACCCCCTCTAATCAAGAAACACCCAAATAAGAAAGGGAGAAGGAAATTAGTAAAATCTAAAAAGAAAAGCAATCCCCCTGCTCCAATCAGTTTTTATCCCCAACAGATGTCAGAGACTCCATGAAGTCCACTAGGGACTTTGCTGTTGAATTTACATGGAAGGCACGCAGCTAGTACAAATGGGCAGCACTATAAACCTATGTTAGAAAGGCATCTGTGCATTGAGGTCTGCATGTGTATGCATCGAGGTCTATGCACTGAGATTTGTACATGCAGGTGTTAGAATTTACTTACAGTGGGATTTGTTAGTCCACATATGAGAATCTGTGTCCTGCACACGTGCACATTACTGTAGCGATATTACACACGCAGATGCAGGTGAACTCCTGGTTGAAGCCCCCACTGATAATCAGGCTCTTGGTCTGTTGAGGATTGTTTAGTTTCCCTGCTTTGCCAGTGGGGCCGTAGGAAAGCAGAGTGATGAGAACTTAACTTTAAATAGCTGCAATGGTTTGTGCTCAGTGGATTCCACTGGACAAAATAAATAATGCTCACACCATTGTTTATTGTATGGAAAAAACGTGTTCTCTGTGGTATATATTCTTAAGGTGAACTGCTAAGAAGTATCAGTGCCATTTGCTTGTTCTTTTATGCTGTGTGAAGATGGTCTCATGAGTGTGCTCCCCCTACCCCGGTACATTTCCCCCCCCTCTCCTTTCTTACACTGGCAGAAATATTGGGTTCTGATTTGGGGTGATTCCAGCCAGATCTTTGTGTAGGACCTGGATGTCAGCCTTCCATCCTGCTAAAATGTGATCTGCAGCTCTCCTGGCTGTACGTGGGACAAAGGGATGCTGAGTCATGCTCATTGTGAGACACAGCTAGTTTAAAAACAAATCAGAAACATAGCTGGCAGAAATGCTGGCAAATCTAAAAGCATTTTTCAGTCTGTTTTGAAATATGTAGGTTTTTTCATTTTCTGAATTTTCCAAGGAAATCGTTTAAAATAAGTTTTCCATTTTGGGAAAGAAAAAACAACCCCCACCACCATGTAACTACATTGACAAATCAAAATTGGTGAAACAGAGAAACAAAAAAATATTTTGAAGTGTGACAAACGGGCTTTCTTTTTCTTTTTTTGTTTTTTGTTTTGTTTTGTAAAACTTTCCATCCAAGTTTTGAGAAGAGAAAAGTTTCAAAACAAACTGTAGTGTATTTGCAACAGATTCTGGTCTTGATAAATGACCAAATCTTGCCCAAGGGGAAAAAACTTTTGATAGAATTTTTGTTTGCCAGCTGCAGATTTGTATTCAGCATCCCTCATAGCCACGATGTTTAGTTCACCGACTACTTTGAGGTCCTCAAATAAATGATGCTATGGAAGAATCAAATACTCTTTTATCCTACCTTTTAGTATTAGCTATATCCCTGTAGTTGTACATTAGCTACCTGTATTAAAAAAAAAAAAATAAGACTAAGGAGGGAATTGGCCTAGAAAGACTCGACTCAGAAATAATTTTTTTTGGGGCATTAAGGGGAAGACTTCTCACATCCCAATTTTATAAGAGCATCCTTTCAGAAACAATCATTTATTATAAATACTTTCATTTTGAAAACCCCTATGAGCTGTACAAACATATAATAATTCTTTTGGGCAGAGACTGGTTTTTTAACAATCTCTGAATAGGATAGACAGGTGGAGGAATCCATGATAGAGAAGGAGTTCGCTTTGTTGATACTACAGCAAGGGTGAAACCTTTCCAGATCTGAAACTTTCCAACAAGAAGAGAGAATGGTTTCATGAAATTTTTGTGCACCCAAAAAAAAAAAAAAGTCCACCCCCCCTTTTTTTTTAAAACGAGGACTAGTTGATGTGGCTCTGATTGTATAACCGTTTCCCTTGCCATTTTCTTAAGTGTATCATTTATTGGGGTTTCATACTGAGAGGGTGACTAGTTGCCTGAGTATCAAGGTTTTAATAGTTTAAGGGAGACTAATGCACATGCTTAACTCTAGGTCTATTTGTTTCCATGAGGTCAAACTCATTCATAAATCCTTACAGGATCAGGGCCTTAGTGCTAGTTCTAAGATAGCAGTAATCAATGAATTCTGAAGTCTGTTCGTAAATCCTACCATTTCTCCAAATCAGCTGCTGCAGATTTAAATAAATAAATAAATAAATAAAAGTTCCAAATAGGTACTTGATGTGCATATCCAGAAGGTAAAGGATACATATTTGCTAGGTTATTACAGTGCCATCTGTTAAGTAGGATAGAGGAACAAAGTCCCTGTCTTGTTTGTTCATGGTCTCTGCCTCCTCCCTTCTCGCACACAAACTCTGGGGAATCATACAAGTGGCATCTTCCTGGGGATTGTTTTACTGAGCCTGTGTGGTCTAGTGAAGTGTTTCTCAACCTTTATGAAACCAGGGACCAGCTTTCTGCCTTCCTGAACTGTGTTAGGGAGATCTTAGGGACTGGCGCCACTCCATGGACCGGTTGTTGAGAAACACTGGTCAAGTGGCCAGGGTAACAGTTCTCGGGTCCAGAGAGAGAGAGACTCCCAAATAGCCAAGGCCCAGTGTCACTTGCCTGCGATATGGGATTATTATTCAGACTAGGGACTTGGTATTCCTGGGTCTCCCATATGCCTGGTGAGTACCCTAATAACCTGGTTATTCTGTGGTGGTGGTGCAGGTGTCAGGTTTTTTTCATGAAAATTTTCAAAAGGTCTAACTGATCCCATGGAGAACTGAAAATAAATATTGAGACCTCAAAGTTTTTCACAAAACTGAATTCTTGTTTTCTAAACTATCCTAAACACACACAATATTTAATAAAATAACATAGCTAAAACAAGACTAGCTGAGAAGATCCTTTTTAGTTTTAAGTACAGATTCCCTGTCCCCTCCTTCCCAGCTCTGCCATCCTTATTACACATCTTTTAGGGTGAAAAAAGATGTTTTCTTAGGTGTAAAGGATTTGATCAGACAAATGAACTGTTAAGGTATATAGGATGGATTTAAGTGTATGTGTGTATTTTATAACATGTATAATTTAACCCATTAATAAATCCTGAGTATTGTATAACATTGTCTCTTTCCATTATGTGAAAGTCCTCTAGAAATTAATAAGAATGAATAGGGATTGATAGAATTTACTCTAAGGCCCTATAAAATGTAATAGAGAATGGGATTTTTCTAGAGCCTTTTTGAGCCATCCTATAGACTTCTATAGCAGAGTTAGAATTCTCTATTAAAATCTGTAGGAGAATTCAGAAAGCTCGACAGGAAAATAATGATTTTTGGAGGGCAAGCCAAACAAAAAATCACTCATCTGAAACTTACAAAATAAACTCAACTGAAAAGTATCTTTTTGTTTTTCAGTATTGGAGAAAGATGGATTTGAAAGCCTGGTTATTGATCAGAATTCTTATGGTGCCTAAAGGCAGCTGGATCAAGGGATGTGTGTGGTCATTCTGTTTAGTTCAGCTGAAGGACTGTGTGTTCCTGTAGTTATGCAACACAAATGACTCTGTTGAGGCCCTGCCTTCCTTCTGCCATGGTGGGTTGATAATCCCACCCTATCATTCACACAGGCTTTCATCTAAGGAAGTGAAACAGGAAACCTTGAAAAAGTAGAAGTGTGGCTGTAATTGGGATTAATCTATTTTTAGCTTATCAGCAAACTATCTGGTGCCTTGTCCATTTCCCAGCTGAGGTGTTGCTTTAAATCTGTCTAGCTTGACTCTGTCTCTGCAGATGCACCAACAAGCATGATGATTGCCTTGTCCTTTTAAAGTTTGTTTTTAGGTAAGAATTGGCTTTAAACGTGTAAAATAGAAATCCTACTTTATGCAAGAATATACAGCAATAGAGTAACATAGAGCTTTTCTGTATCAGAAAAGCTGCCCGGCTGTCACTAAATGAGTTTAAAACCAGTCTAATGACATCAGTGGGACTTTTCCAGTGTAGATCTGGCTATGGGTTACATATATAATCTGCAAGAACAATACATTCATTATTAACACAGTATAGCACCAAAGTCGGTTAGATTCTTTAGACAGATAAAGAAACATGGAGTCTGATTCCCCCACCCCCAGTCCCTGATTCCCATTGATTTTAATTGTGTGTGTTGGATCTCTCTTTGGATCTGTAAATTGAGGCCCAAAGGGTTTATTGTTGTTGAAGGGGCATACTTTATATTAAATGTCCATTTATACATGGTTAATAGATGTCATCATAAACATATTACAGACATGAGTAGTAAGTAGACTTGGGCTAATAATAGATGTTTCAGTTTGTTGGCAATTGTGAAAAGTTGAGGGGGAGGGACTGATTTCAGGTTCGACCAATGAAATTTTTTAAAATTTTCAGCAAATTGAAAAACTTTGATTTTGAGCATTCTTAAATGGTTTTTAACTTTATAAAAAAAATACAGGGAAATTTTGAAATGCTTTGAACTGAAAAATGGAAATACTTTGATTTTGTGGGGAAAATTTTATAAACAAAAAATTCTGTGAAATCAACAAGTGCTTGTGAAATTTTTTGGTGTTGCTAAATTTGCATTTTTTCAATGAAAAAATGTTTTGGTCAAAAATACTTTCCCAGCTCTAATTGTAAGCACATAAGGTGTTTATAGGTGGTTATAAGCTATGGCAGTAAGCAACCTATTGACCTCTTGGTCATGCAAACAATTGATTAACCATATATTAAAACATTTATTACCTATGTATTAACAATTTATAACGTATTTATAAATGGAATCTTAATATTAAGTGTGATCAGTAGAGGGTTAGCAGACAGGAGGCAATGGAAACTAAAGTGGATTGAACATGGATAAGGACTTGTTAGTCCTGAGGTGGTGGTTTGGTATGTTTTATTTCCTGGTAATATTTAGTTGTTTGCAATATAGCTTAGAGGACTAGGTCCTTTCCAGTGCTTGTGAAAGGCAGAGGGTTTAGGGAGAGAGCGCTGGACTAGGTTAGGAAGGGCTGTGGGGCTCGGTTCTTACTTACATTGAATGTTGTTTGGGATCCATTCCAAACAAGTCTGCCAGAGCTCTGTTTGTGGGTGAAAAGATCTTTCTCTCTCTGCAGGGGAGGCTTGAGCAGGGCCCGCTTCTCTGGTGTGGGAGGGGCAGGCCCAGTCAGATTCATGTGCTTCCCATCCTCAATGCTGCAACAATGAGAGGAGAGAGAGCTGGTGAAAAAATGGTGTTTCCTTCCATGGAAAATGTTGACTAAAACAAATTAATTATTGGATTTCTGCCCCAAATCAAAATTGTCCATAGAAAATTTAGACAAAAATTAGTCTCTTTTTTTTTGTTTGGTCATACTGCCACTGTGCTTCATGGGAGTTGAAGTTTGAGTACCTCAAGTTACTATTCTCCTTTATGGGCCAGACTCTCTGATGGGACTACATCTCCCATGATACACCATAGTTTCCCCTCTTGGAGGGGGGAGGCAGTATATACCATTCCCTGGCCTTGGGGCATCATGGGAGATGTAGTCCAGCCACAACAGGCAATCAAACTACAGTTCCCATTGAGGTACTGCAGCAGTATTTTCAAATCAAAATATTTTGGTTTTCGGGCCTTTGGCTTTTCAACAAAAGATCAAAATTTTCCACGGAAAACAGTCACTTCTCATGAAAAATTTTGTTTGGTCAGAAACCCATTTTTCCAGCCCCCTTAAGCTTCTTTTCAGGGCTTGGAGAGGGTCAGTTCTTGAACAGCCTCCACTTCTCTTCTGTGTAGCAGGGTATATGGGGGGGGGAGAGGGCAATTTCTTTTCTGCCCACTTCACTCTGTCAGTGGAAGGAAGGACAGGTCCACGATACCTCCAGAGCTGAGGAACATGCTTGGCTGGGTAGTATGAATGAGCTGGGTATATCTGGAGTAGATATCTCCCTTGGGAGAACCGTTATGCCCTGTGGGGCAGGACCAGTGCATGGTGGAGGTGGGAATCTCATGGCGAGAGGAGGTATGTCAGTGCTCCCATACTTTTTGTTATAGGAGAGGTGTTTCCCTAGTACAAAGCAGGCTCCCCAGCACAACCCTGCTGCCTCACTGACCCTCAACCCTCACCACAGAGTCCAGCCCAGTTGCACATGCTGTCTGGTTTGTGTATGTCCTTTTTGTATGTCAGTGACTCATAAACCTGCAAAGTGCTGAGTGCAGAGAATGACTATGTCTATGCTTCCACTGCAACTCCTGCTACTTGCAACTGAGCTAGCAGTGCACCTCAGTTGCTCAGAGCACCTCCGTGGGCTCTATTCTTAGCAGCTAATAGCTGAAATAATTATGTTTGTCTCAGCACCATTTGCTCCTGAGATTTGGAAGTTAGCATACCCTCCTGCTCAGGAAGGCTTTCTACTTCCTTTCATTGTCCCGTGGAGCGTGAAGTGGTCCTGGGTACTCTAGGGCCACACATGCCAACATCTTGGCAGGGCTTCCTTTACAGACTGCTGCAGAGTATAAAACACTGCCAGGTGTGAAGTGGAATGATGAACAGGGCTATTATCTTGAGATGCTAAGTGCCATTGGATACAACACCAACATGGGAGGTGGACTCTTCCCTGAAATGACCTGCATGTTAATGCATCACCATCTCATTGAAAGGGAGGGAGGGAGAGAGAATGTTGTCTTCAGTTTGTGTTGCTCAAATTTAATAGAGTAAATTGTAGGACTATGTTTTCTCTAAGCTAGGGCCAGATTTAACCTCTGGGATCTAGTCGTCTAGCTGGAAACTGGAGCAGGTTTTGGTGACTCAGGCACAGAGGGGAATGCATAAAACACAGTGAAAAGTGCATATATAGTATTAGTGCATGCAGAATTGTTTGGGTCAATTTTGTGGTTGCAGTTAGTTGTGCACTCACAAGCAGGTGTGTGGAATGAAGACCTTTAAGGTTATTTGCAAGTGTGTCTTTTTTGTTTTTTTTTAACATTTGTGTTCATGACAGTGCTTTCTGGTGTTAGCCATGACCACGAACAGAAATAAAATACTGTGAGCATAACAGAGAACAGTGTATGTGGCTTGGGATGGGGGTGATAAAGAGGTGGTATCGTTACTGCTTCTGACCTATCTTAATCTGGAAGGAACTGGAAATCTTACAGGAACCAGTTTCTCTGACATTCCAAGAGCAAACTAGTTTTGATATGATGAACTTCTCAATTGATCTGAACCCAACTCTAATAGTAACTAGTCACTACTTTTTCTAAAATAGGTGCAGGTAACTTTCGAATTGTAGATTAGGCTACCAGCCCCTTGGAATAAAATACAATACAATGTAGTCCATTATAAATGTTTCCTTGTAGACGACAGTATTTGCTCCAGTAACTATCCACCCATGTTTTGGAATAGCACGTTTCCATGGTCATCTCCATGCTTCTGTGGTCATTTAAAACAGTGTCTTAAGACGCTGTGTTTATGTAATTTCTCATCCATTTCCTTTAAAAGCCACAATGTTCTGGCAGCTTCTGTTTCAAGCGAAGAAAGGTCTCTTTACCTGATTAGGTTGTTTGTTTTATAATTTTTTTTTTTTAAAAGGAAGGCAGATCGAAATCAAAAACTAAACATTTCTATTGATCTACCTAAACTATATTTTTTTAAAAAAATTTTCAGTTCATGAACGTTTTTGAGATTTTAACGTTTCGTCCTGATTCAGGACCGGAACTTTTTTTTTTTTTTTTGAACTCTCAGAAATTTTTGTGGGAAAGGAAACTGTTTCCCACGTAACTTTCTTCTTGCATCTTCCTCTGAAGCAGTTTGATATAGTTAGCCAATGACTAGCCCTGAATTGGCACATTTTAATGGTGCTCATGTTTGCAAAGCACTCAGCAGAGTGGAGGAGCCATACCAGTACTAAGCAGTGTGATTAAGTTGCACATTTTTTCCTATTCTCTTTTGATCTCTTGCTTCTTCAGTTTATAGCCGATTGTTCCCCAAGGCACCATGCTGCAACGTCATTGACACGGAGATTGAGGTCATGAGGTTGTACATACACAGCAGCTGCAACTCTCCACTTATTCTTGGGCAAGAATTTGTCTGGCACTGCTTAGGCCTGTGGATTATTTGATCTTGGGCTTTTAAACAGGACTTTTGCCCTGATTTTAATAATTGTAGTTTCCTGTGCTTGAGAGGTAATATGAGCTAAGGCTTTGCTAGTGGTCAGATGAAAGTCCTGTGCAGTCATCTACTGTACCACTTGAGTTAGAGTTTTGCTAACATCAGACCAAGGACCTCACTCAGTGAGTGCACAGCAGGTTTATTTAGGTTCTTGTATCATCCACAATACCACTGTAATGTGGCCAAAGTATTGCATGCCTTAAGTGTTCATGTGTGAAATCTGGAGTTATGGAAGCCCATTGCTGCTGAGAATGTGTGCCCTGTGGTGGAGGGGAGGGAAATGACATGGGAGAGGGTGAGGAAGAATTTAAAATGCCAGTAACGTTTTTGATGAATTAGCATATAAAGTTTAATCCTGCACTTGCCAGATTTACTGATAAAAGGCACCACTCTGCTTCTACCATGATGCCAGTGGAAAATTGCCAGCTAATAACAGCTAGGTAAATGGCCAGCAGGGAGTCCTGATATTTGTTTGCTTGCTTATATTTACAAAAAAAAAATTACAAAACTTGTAAGCGTCCAATAGTGTGGTAGCTAACATGCCTAACTGCATTATCTGGATGATGTACCCTCCTTATCCCTCCTCATTCCTTCTGATTGCTCCAGCCTGTTGCTTCTTTTTTTCAGTTGAGTTGCAAGCTCTTCGGGGTTTCTTTATCCATGTCTGTACAGCACCCAGACTCTGGGGCCCTGATCCCTGCTTGGGGCCTCCAGGTACTACCAGAATCTAAATATTTATGTTCTGGCAATGTGCTAGAAATGTTCCATGTTTGGTTATTTTAAAATGAACAGTTTCTGTCTGTGGAGACACAAATAAAAGAGAGCCATCCTCTCTCTCTACCCCAAATAAACCCTAAAAAATATGTTAAAACTCCATTTCCCCCCCCATCCTCACCTTTTAAACACTGTGGCACTGATAAAATGTGTGCTAAGAGCAGTACAATAGTGCCCTGCTTTCTGCTGTTCTCCTCTCCTTTTCCTTGATCTGTTCACACAGTACTTAGCCCAATGGGATCAGTATTTTGATGGGGCCTCTAGGCATTACCACAGGATAAGTAGTAATTATAAGGGCTTTGAGACAGGGACTTTTTCTTCTTGCGTATCTGCATAATACATGGTGCACTGCTGGTCCTTTTCTAAATCAGCGGGATGCAGAGTGAGTGAAGAAATCAGGATCTGACCTTGGCAGTTAGTGGGGTTCATGAGACACGTAAGGGTAGGTGGAACCAACCTAGCAAGCAGTGTTAGGTGTTTTCTGTGTAATACGTATACCGCTGGCGATAATGTCCATGTGACAGTGTCTCTTTCAAGTGGCTGGTTCACGCCGCTGTAATACCGGCTGCTTGCTTTCATCTCCTTTAGCTCAGGTGACAGAAACTTGTGGCTTTGGTGATGAACGTCTTAGGCTCAATCTCCACAGGTGACTATACGTCTGTCTGTATGCATGCAGCCACGTTTCATTGCATCCAGTTGATGGAAAGTAACCTTACTGGATCACTACAAAGATCGGGATGCTCAATTTCTTTATAGCAGTTACAAAACACCACCTATATTTCTTGTATTGGCTTCTGGCTGTTTGGTGATCTGGAGGGGCTAAGCTCCTCACTCCAAGTCAATGTCTTTCCCCCAGTATAAGATGGTTCCTGTGACTTGCATCTTTTGTCAGAGTTTTATTTTATAAATTGGGACCTTGCAATTATTCTTGTTCATGTCTGCATGCAACAGGTATCACTTTCAGTATAATATAGAGGAATCCCAAAATAGCTCAGACTCTGAAGGAAAAAATACTGGTTATTTCAGCCTCAGCTGTACTGAAAACCCAAAACTCACAGCCCATTCTGAAATCTGGTATTAATATGGCAGGTATATTGATTTTGTGGTGTTCTCCTGTATTTTTTTTTCCCTACAGATGCTCTTTCTTGCACAGATTCTTTCATATGCTGTTGGCTTTTCACTAGCATCCACACAGCTGTCTGGTTGCTCAAACGCTATATCTGCCTTTGCTCTTCCTCTGGGTTTCCCTAGTTCAGATGTTCTCAAATTGTGGTCTGTGAGCGCTGTTCAGGTGGTCTGCAGATAGTTCCCTCTAAGGTGTGCTCCTGGGCAGTTGCACATGAGAGAATGAAGGGCCACCCACCTAATTAGTGGAGCCACGCAGGCGTGCCTCCACTAATTAGGAGTCTGGATCTGGAGAAGACTCACCTGTAAGGTGAGGTGGTAGCCTTGGGGGGGAATAGGTGGTAGGGGCAGTGGGGTGAGAAGAGGGGTTGGGGGGAATTTGGGACATGCAGGGCTGTGGCAGCCAGAGAAGGAGGCGACTTTGCCCCAGCTCCAGGGCTGCGGCTGCTGGGAAGAGACGGCTGTCCTTCCCAGCCCCAGCTTGGGGGCTGCCGTGGCTGGGGAAAGCGGGAGAGACCCCCCTCCTTCCCAACCCCAGTTCGGGGGCTGCTGCAGTGGGGGAGAGAGGGCACATCCTTCACATTAGAAAGGTAAGTCTACTGATACTAAAATATGAGTTGTGTGCTTTTATTAATAGAACAAAAAAAGTTAATTAATTTTTTTTTATATAGTGCTTTTATCCAAAGCGCTTTACAATATTTAGCTAATGGTACAAACAACATTTGGAAAGATCATTAAATGGTCCGCTGAGACCCTCAGCAATTTTCAAGTGGTCCACGAGAAAAAAGTTTGAGAAGCACTGCCCTAGTTCTTGAAGATAAATAATCTGAGTGTCCAACTTTCTTTGCCGAACATGGGAGCTAGCTGTGACTCTCTAGGGTTAACCTTCAGCCTGCTGCCTGAGGAGCTGTGTCCAAGCCCTCTGGAATGTTTTGCTTACCTAACCCATGCAGGGTTGTGCTGATGTTTTTAGCTATTATGAAGATTCTTGGACTGTGACTAGTAGTGCCAGTGACCCAGGCAATGTCATCATGAGCCTCAAAATCTTCACTCTGGGCACAAGCATTCATTTTATGTGGTTAACACATTTTTGAAGTCTGTGTGGATGGAAAGGGAAGAGCTTACAATTTTCCAATACTTATAGTAACCCACACGTAGTTTGTCTCTTTGTCTCCCTCAGGTGGCTAGGAGTTCTGCTGTTATAACACAAGAGGTTGATCAATCTGCTACAGCCTTTGAGCTAATGCAGCTGAGTCTTTTAGGTCAGGCAGTTGAGGCTCATGCTTTCAGATCCAGAGGTCCAAAGTTTCATCCCTGCTGCCAAAAACCCATCCAGGAAACATCTGGTTACATCCCTGTTTTACAAACGCTTACACACACGGTTAGCGTTACTCAAGCAAGTAGTCCCTTTGAAGTTCCATTGTGCGTAAAGTTAAATATGCGCGTAAACATTTGTGGGCTCTGGGCCGAAGTGCTTTACTTCCCAAAGTCAAACCATGTCTCCTATCCCTGAAAGAGTTAATCAAACAACATTAATATGCCATTGGAATGTTGTTGTTGTTTCTTTTAGGAATGGCAGAGGATTTACCCTGGTTTAAAAAGAAAAACCATCACAAAGTTGTCCATGCTGTCAGTGGCATTTGTTCGAGATTTGCATTGCTGACTACCGACCCCAAAAGAGTTAACCGAGTAGGTGTGACTAAGCAGCAGAGAAAAAGATGCAATCGTGTGAGGTTTGGAACCAAAACAAAAAAACGGAGGTGAGGAGCATTAATAAAACCAAGAAAAGGGCAGAGGTGCAGAGTCCAGCAGTGATTGACTTTCTTGATTTGACTGGCCCTGGCATTGTTGGCATCAGCTCTCCTGGGAAAGCTGCAGTTCCGCTGTTATAACACAGGGAGCAGCCTGGAGAATTTTGAGCTGCGTCACAGAGCTCTGAGAGAGTGAGTGAGTGTGAGAGAGAGAGCAAGCTCCCTCGATAGGTCTACTAGCAACAGCCCTGCTGCAGCAAGGGGGGAGAGAGAGAGGCAGCAAGAGAGAGAGAGAGACAGAAGTAATAACATCATGGACTGGGCTCCTGGAACCGGCCAGCTTAATTTTTAAAAAATTTATTTTGGCTTAATTGATATTGGAGGGTTCGCCCATTGACGATGCTGGAGACATGATGCGTTTAATCCCGCGGGGAGGGAGGGTGGGCAGACGTCGGAAGGGTTAACGGGAGGAAAATTCTGGAACATTCTATTCTGCGGCGCTGCACAGCGAGCGAACGAAGGGCTACGGATTGCGCAGATGTTTAACGGGCAGAGGTCTTCGGCTCGGGGTCCGTCTTTCCCACGTACGTATCTTTTGATTGGGATTGGGTTAGAACTGCATCTTATTTTATTTATTTACAGGTTCTTCTCCCCTCCCCCCCACTCCTCTAAGTTCAAACCCCGGAGTGGCTTTATGATTTTGGCTGGATGTTACTGCACTGTTCTGCGTCAGAGCCGTTTTCTGAATGGAACGATGGCACAAGTGGTACGAATGTCGCTCTTGCCTGTGGTGCTGTTATGCAGCTGTGGGTGGTGGTCGTGGGGAGAGATGACAACTTTGCAGAGGCTGTCGTTTAATTTTGTTTTTTATTCCTCCCTCCCACCTATTTAAAGGCTGGCACGTCGGCCAGGGCTTGGTGCAGGGATTAACAGACACTCTGCATTTTAAAGCTTGGAGGTTTGTCACTGCGTAGTTCAGAAAGTGGTAAATGGTGACGCAGTGATCATTGGAGGGCATGTTGTCCAGTTTTTAAAAGCATCAGGGGGACAGGTACACAGCGCCTTTCAGAGGCTTCCAGACTAGCAGAAAGGGGTTAAGGATGAGTCGAGAAAGGAAGCTAGGGTTTAGGGATTAAATGTCATCATTTTGGCGTTGGAAAGTTGTTTACCTTGCTCTCTCCGTGTCTCCATGTTGGCAGCCTTCCAGCTCACATGTGATAGTCTTGCCTGTACTGCTGCATCATTAACTAAGTGGCTGAGCTTGCACATGATTGGCTGGGGAGGGTTCTGAGCCTGAACACTTAATCCTATTGGTAGAAAGGGTGATGGCAGGTGAAAAGCTCTCTTGGATTGGCTGAGAGCAGGGTGTCAAATCTAAATGTTGATTTCACTTGCCTCAAATCAGTTCCAAACACTTTGTGACTAAAATCACCTGTTTTTTTTCTTTTTTTAAGGCAGATATTTGAAATCTCTTTCTCTCTTGCAGTGTCAGTTATGCAAAGTAACAAAAAGCAAGGGAAGAATGTGACAAACTCTTGGAAGTGGTTTGTTATGTTATTTATGCAAATAACACAGCCAGAACCCAGTATTTCATAGCTTGAATTACTTCAGTGACAGGTGAGTTTCCTGTTGTTGCAAAATAAGCCACACTGACATGTCAGTCAGGCCAGAGGAAAGTCATAGACTTTTATGCATCTTTCTCTTCCTTCTAAGGATATTAAGTTCTTGTTATTGACCAACAGCACAAGTCTGGGAGGGACCTGGAAAAGAGGGTAAGGAGGCCAAGACAAACAGGAAGACATTTTTTTCATAACTATTTTTTGCTATCTTCGCACCCTCCCCTGCCTCCTCGAACTGATTGACAATGAAGATTTCAGTTCTGCTCTGACGTTCTGTGAACAAACCATTTGAGCTTGGGTCATCTTGCTCAGAAAGCCATCCAGATTCTGAAGAGGAGTAGTAACTTGCTTGATCATTCAGCAGGGAGAGTTATTCCTTATCCCTTTTTCAGGTGAAGTGACTTCAAGAATATGGGGGTATAAGCATTTAATGTATAACTTACCAACATCTAAAGAGCCAAGTACAGATCAGATGTATTGTATTCTCTTTCTTGATTTCTTTTATAGTAGTTTGTCTCCTAAAGTGCATCCTGATTTTTATATAATGTAGATACATGCGCACACACCATTCCAGCACTGATTTCATTGGGTCTTAAAGAGCACCTGCCTTGCTCTCTTGCTTCCAGCTCAGTGTCTTAGAGCAGTAAAAAGGAGGGAGTAGACCGTTTCCAAAGAGGGAGAAGTGGTAGGAGACAGGAGGAGGGAACACATCAAGCCAGAGGGGATAACTGATCTGCTCCCCTCTTTCCCTCCTCGTGTCCATCTCTGTTTTTCACCTCTCCCCCCTCTTCCAAGGTTCACGGTGAATTTAAAATGCTCTTACTGCAGTTGCCACTGCCCCTGCTGACTTGCTGATCCCTCGCCCTGTGGATTTGTCTCCCGTGGAGTCTTCTTGCTTCCTGCAGTGCCAGGTCCTCAGAGCAGCGGAACGGCAGTAACAATATGTGTCTGTTCGTCTTACTGCAGAGCACACAATACATATACGTATATAGGCACAGTACTGCAGTTGCATTTGTACAGGGCAGCAGCTGGGTTAAGAGCTGTTGCTTGGGAGAACGGTGAGTTAAGTCTATTTTGCTGAATGTCATGTATACGGTGCCCCTTGTATTTCCCACCTATCGTTGCTGGGGGCTCTGTATTAACTTGCAACATACAGCGCCCAATAATGATGTTTGTCATGCTGTTTGGGGTTCCCACCGGGAATTGGATTTAGAGAAGGAGGCAAAGAGCAAGCATCCTTTCTGAGCACCCGTATTCAGGCATGGAGAGTGGTTCATTTTTATTCCTTTTCTCATTTCTCAGCCACTTACAGAGATGTTTGCCTTCGTGACTCATTTTTGTTGTCTTCTTTTAACCTTTAAGTTTAGGTTTACTGCTTAAACACATGTTCACGTGGGAATTGAGCTTACCTGCTGCAGCTAAATCTATGGGACTCAAAGGATCATCTGAAATAAGGCAGTGGCAGAGGCATGGTATTTTTCTATAGGGTGATGGGGAAAACTGACTCATTCAGATCATGTGGCTGGTGTTATTAATGTAAGTGTGTTACGGGTATGAACAATCAGTTGGTCAAAAGTGGTCTAGTGATTAAGCACTGAACAGGAGTCTTGAATTTTGGTTTCTATTCCCGGCTTTGCTATTTACTTGCTTTTGTGTGACCTTGGTCATGTCACTTTGCCTCTTTGTGCCTTGGCTTCCTCTTCTGTAAAATGGGGTTTATCATACCTGCCTCAGAGGGTTATTGAGAAGCTTTGTTCATTAATGAGCTGAATCATTTAATCTTTACTCAAGCAAAACCCTTACTGATTTCCATAGCAGTGTTTACCGTTCAAGGAGTCACAATTTGGGACCCTGTTGTAAATCATGTTCAGACCTTCCAATGGACGGCATTATGCATTTGAAAGCATTACCTTAATGTTTTTCTTAGTCCCTTCTGGCCTTGGAATCTATCGCGATTGTCCAGTGTGGTCTTCCCTATAAATAGGCCATGGAAATTCCAGTGTTGGGTTTTTTGTGTTTTTTTTTTTGTTTTTTGGATTTGAGCAGGGCTCTGAACGGGCAGCCATGGTTTCGTCCTGCACTTGTTTTGCTGATGGTCGTGTTACATCTGTGACGCATTCTGTTTTGTTGGTGATGGGAGTCTCCACTTTGCGGAGCAGAGTGGTGAGGGTTAGAACGGAGATTCATGGAGACATAAATTTAACGTCGGTAGCATAGTGTGTAACCATAACCAAAGCAGCAGTGGTATTGGCATCCACCATTTTCACCCCTCGTAAGCAGCTGAGGAATCCAAATGGAGGCAACAGGACCGCTAGCCATTTTGTTGCTTGCAAAGTAGATTCTAATCCTGCAGTGCTGCTGCTGTTAATTTCCTTGTTGTATAAATACAGCATTGGGCTCTGTGACAGAAGCTTTGCTGATGCTATGAGGAGGTTATGTTCTTTCAACAAATGATTTTGTTGTTATTTGGAGAAATCTATTAAAAACATCCAAATACTAGATTTTTGTCCCCCTCCCAACCCACCAGAAATCACCTCCCAAACCACTGAGAAAACCACATCTTGCTTGAGGATTTTTTTAACCCTGCGCATTGTGTTCTCTTGTAGTTGGTATGGGTGTGGCCAGGGATTACCAGTCTTTGATGCCTGAGGTTGGAACGTATGCCGCAGTGGTCAGCTATAGCTGAGACTTAGGGCTGGTGATGTACCTGATTACAGGGTTTCCATATAAAATACCAATTCCGAGTTGCTTAGATGCCCTAGTTTATAGAGGGGAAATTGATTCCATTGTTTCTCCTGCCCTCCCGCCCCCCTATAATTTTTGCTGGAAAAGAACAATGGATACTTATGTTGGTTCATGGAATGGTTTTACTAGTATTAAGAAATACTGATTGTTTTTATATAATTTATGCAGAAATCGATCTTGGAATAACTGTGCTCGTGCCCAGAGAGAGGTACCTTCCACAGCAGGGTGGACTATCAGACCACCTCGTGCAAGGTCATTCAGCTGTCTCACCATCAGCCACTAACAGGTACTAGAACCAAATATCCTTGAATGTTGATGATGATGATGATGATGAAGTTCTGCATCTGTTTCTGAGTTTTGCAAATGGTCTCTATTTTTGTAATGGGCCAAACCAAAACCCTTAGTCTAAATAACCATAAAAAATGGTGGTATTTTAAAATCCAGTTCTGAGTTGTGTGCTCTGAGCTGATCTTCAGAGCTGGTAAAAACCCTTGTTCCTGGACTGATAGGCACACGGGAGCGGATTTTCAAACATAGACACCTAAGTTGCACCTATGCAAAAAATAAATAAATAAAAAGCCATCCATATTTGTATATCTGCTCACATATTTATCACTCAAATTCCTCCGTTGCTGATTGCTAACTAGATGGTCACTGGCAGAAGCACACAGTCCCTTGTATATTCTTAGTGCTAGTCACTGCTCACTGGCTTTTCTGTTCCTTGCTGCTCTGCTGCCTGACCAGCTGATTCCTGATTCTGTGCAGGTGTTTTCATTTGCACAAGCTAGTGATATTTTCAAGTAACTCTGGGCCCCTAGTGTGTAGTGGCATTGTTACTTAGTTTTCATGGGAAAGGAACCCAGCTGCTAATTCTGATGGCAGTGCTGCCTCTCCACCCACAAGAAAACCTGTGTGGTAGTTTGTCTGCTGAAAAACCAAGCCAACACAGCATGATTAAGCTTTCCAAGAAGCAGATATTTCCTAGTTAAATATATCCCGTCATCTCCAAGCACAACACTTTCTGTATAGGGCAAATGGGTTAAAAGGTTTGTCCTCACGCAGCCACTGGCTTCATATTTGATTATGAAATTCATTCACTTCAGAGTTGCCATTGAACCATTGGCACATGTGTTAGACTGACAACATTTGGACACTGGCAGCTTGGTTCCCCCATCCTCAGACAGATACTGGGATCCATGGTACATGGCGTCACAACTGCCTGCATTCTTGCAGCCCATCCGTACGTGAAGCACTGTCTTCAATCCCCTAGGTGCAAAGATAATTTCTCTGGAGGAAAGGAAAATGTAATGGTTCGAGGACCAGCTCAGAACCACACGGCCCGAAGCATGAGACATGTTGCCTGAAAATGAAAGTTCTGAGTCTCTTTCGTCAACAGTTTCAATTGGGGGATCTGCAAAATAAAGCAGAAGGAGTGGTTCTAATATGCATTAAACTACAGATAGCATGTTGCTGTATGGCCTTGCGTCAAGGGCTTGTATGGCAGTGATCATTTTAGGGGCATTACAGTACCTACCTTCTAGAACCCTTCTGTGCCAACCCACTGATTGGTGGCATGCATGTAGCCCACCTTCCCTTCAAGGGCACAGGGAAAGGCTTGAATTGCCTTGCTAATGCTTAGAAACAGACATTTCATAGAAGTTAGCAACTGAAAAAGACCCTTTGGTTTCCATCTAGTCCCTTGGAGGATTGTATAATCCTACCATGTTGTTCAGGCTAGCTTTAAATGGCTGAAACAATGAGTCTGCTAGCGCTTTTCTTGGGATGCACTTCCACAGTCTAGCAGAGCTGACCGCTAGGCATTTCTCCTTAACAGCTGCAACTTCCCTTCACTTAATTTCAACCCATCTCTCCTTTTAAAGCCTGTGGTAAGTCACTGACTTCAGTGGAATTTCATCCTCACTAGCCAGCTCTGAATTTGACCCCTTAGATTTTAACCCACTAAGGCAAAGTTATTCAAGCTTTTTTAACCCTCTCCTTTTCATCTAGACATAGAAGATAATGTGGCCCCCTATGGCAAGGTCATAAAATGTGGGGTGAACTTGCATGCCGTATGAGTCGGTGTGTCTAAATGCAGTGAAGCGAGTTAGCATTGGCTTGCAGTTGCATATTATGTCTTTTATTCTTTCTAGGCCTGGCATGAGACCAGTCAGAATGATACTGTTATGATCTATGACCAGTGGATCATAGTGTTCTACTGGGTTGTCTTGTCCAATAAAAAGCATATTGGTCAATATTAACTCTTTTATTTGACTCCTGGATGGGAGGGCTGGCAGGGTGTTAGGAGGCTGCAGATAGATGTGACGCAGAGCTGGGCTCTGTGGGCACTCCTTTCAGGTTGCTGCAGAGAGAGGGAGGAGCAGGCACAAGTGGGACTGCGACAGCATGGCTTCCCCAGATTTTCCACCGTGCTAGCTTTGGCAAATCTGCTGCCGATCTGCAGCCTGAGCAGTGGGATTCTGACCCATGGAACGCTCTGCTGTGCTAAGCCACACGTTCTTGGTCTGGTGGAGGGAATAGGACTTCTATTTGGTGGGGGATAATGCTATACAAGCTAAATACTCCATTTAAAAAGGTTTTAATATGGCTCTGATCATTCAAAAGCTGCTTTCCTGTTTAAAATTGACCTTGCCTAACAAGAATTGAAACCACTAGCCATATTAAACGACTTGGCAGAGCAAGGGTTAATCATGCGGTAACATGGGTTCAGTGCAGCAGTTGCGCATAGGAGAAATTGCTTTGAAATGTGACTGCGTAGCAACCACTTTTTGAATATCTCCACCATTTCAAAAAAATCTTCTCGCCACTTCTGCCTGACAGTACCAAACTTTATTCAATTCTCTCCATGTTTTTTTAAAAAAAATATATATTTTAAAATATTTCTTAAAAAAACTAGTGACTGGCCAAACCAAACCCTTGTCTGTTACTCAGTTAAAAAGATCTGCATCTCAATCTTTCTGCCCAGTTAGATATTTCCAAGGTAAATATGTGTGGGTACGCTGGCATCTTGGAGACTAACTTTCACTTGAACAGGAGTTCAATCCGCTGGTCTATTTGGAACAGAAATGTTGGCTCTCCTGTTATTACGTTAGGATAGACTGGGACAAAAAGCCCTACAACCTTTACTTGTGGGAGGTCTCATGGGCTTCTGGGATTACTGCTCTGAGTAAGGTTTGCAGGATCAGAGCTCTATGTTGTTTTAGTTCATTAGCTATATTAGTAGTAGGGCAATGAATATAAGTGTAGGGTGCTGTCAGGGCTGTAATAATTAAGGGCATGCTCTCTTGGTTTTTATTCAGTCCTTGCTCAAGAAAAACTCCCACTGCAAACTTTTGAACCAAGTGGGAAGATTGTCTCGGCCTGTTCCTGTCCTGTGAATAGATAATGTTGGAGTATGGAAGGCTGTCTGTCGCTTTTCATCAGCATTAAGTTCACTGAAACAAAAATAGTAATGGCTATCCTATCTCTGACTTTTCACGTTCAGCCTAGGTTGATGAGGCTGCTCGCTGAAAGAGGCATGGTGATCTAATGATTGTAGCAGAAAAGACCAGGAGTCGGGTCACACAGTGGTTGAGTGAGGCAGAGGGGGACAGAGTGCCACACTGAGTGGACATGAGTTACACATCTCCTCACATGGAAATCTCAACCCAAGCTTCAGAAGTTCACCCAGTTCAATTCTCTCTATGTGCTACTGCTTGTTACGCCAGATCCCCAGGTCCTGTGCCTGGCTCTACTATTAACTCATTATATTATCTTGTGTGTAATTCACATTTCCTCAGTGTCTTAGTCTCCCCCCTGTAAAATGGGGGTTTTTCCTTTCAGAGGCATTGAGAAAATTAAGGTCTAATCCTCAGTTAACACTATTTCTGGGAATGGATGGAGAGTGGTGCGCTTGAAGCCACCTTTGTCCCTGTATTCTGGGATCATTGAGGAGCCTGTGTGGATTGCAGTGTAAATTACAGCAGCCTCGGGGCTACTTTGACATATACTCTGCTTTGCATGGCCCCCTGTGGGCCCTGGGAAGAAGAAAATAGCTTTAACATGGTGGACTCTGGTCCTGCCTCCAGTCTGTCATCTATACTGAGCCAGTACAGAGTCTTTATGCCAGCTAGGAAGGTCCCTGTGTAGGGGTGATTCTCAGCGTGGGTTCTACCCAATTTAAGGCCCCTTCACGCCTCCAGAGTGTTGCAAAGGGAAGTTAATGTCCATGACGCCCTTAGGTCCTGAAAGAGGCTGTGTACAATCACAGCATTATTGGAGCTGGCTGAAAAGTGTGAAAAAATACATTTGTGGAAGTTCCACACCCACCCTCTGTTTTTCACTGAAAACTTTTCAGCAGAAATATTCCAGATGGATCTAATTGGTTATATATTTCTCAGAGAGGGGTGTGTAGATACTGTGTGTGCACACACTTACTTTGTTAGGGTGAATTCTGCCTACACGTAGTTTCTGTTTCCCAGGCAACTGCTAACCTATTGCCGAATCATGAACTGTTCTGATTTTTTCTTTTTTATATTTCCCCTTCCCCAGTGCTGCCTGACCTCATGGACATCCAGTATTAGATGCCCAAGCAAGCCGCAGACTTTGGAAAGAACAGCATCAGCTATCAGAGATTCCTCTTTCATGGAAGGAAACTTGGTAAGATACAGGAAAGCACGTAGGCTCTGACACTGAACAGCATCTATATTAAATTGAATTCTGCTTTAAAATAATCGACTGCCAGTTCCTACTGACATGGGGTAAAGTAAAGGATTATGGCAATTCAACTGAGACTGAAAACAAATGAACCATTACACTCTTCTGTGGCTTCATTGTGTTTTTGTAAATGTTAGTCCACGTTGTTGATGTTCCTCTTCCCCCTGTCCTGTCCCTTCTCTGACTACTGCGCTGGGTATGGTTTTGATTAATACATTAACTAACCGAAGTTGCTGTTTTGTGAAGTCATTTTGGCTCTGCTCCTTTTCTGTGGCTCTATCATTGGTTGCGGTCAGAGACCTTGGAGCACGAACAGTACAAGACTGATTAAAGTGCCCTCTAATCTTTAGTGTGTGAGTGTGCAGCTTCTGTGTTCTTAAAAAGCTTGAGACCATATTTCATTCAATGTGGTTTCCCCTCTCAGATTTCAGATGCAAGATTTAATGAGGTAACAAAAGGGCTTTGACAATGCTCCAGCACTTAAGAATGTAAGAAATAATTCTTGACCTTAACACGTTTTGTGGGAGAGATTTTCTTTAAATGAAAGGCTTGGAGTGAAGGCAAAGATTTGCAGACATTGAATTACTTAGACATCTAAATTAGAACATGGTCTCAAGCCAACATGCAAATCTTACTTATTATTCCTCTTTTCATTTTCCTGCCCTCATCTGTTTATTCACAAAGATTGTTCTGATATGATCTCTTCCTGCTCCTCTTCCTCCTTTTTTGTCTTCTAATGTTTCTGTTCCCCTCACACTTTTAGGTGCAGTTTGACAAAGGGGCACAATATGTGAAACTAACAAGGATGCTCAGAGTTAAGAAACACAAGAAAGGCTGAAGATAAGAATGTTGCATTTTTGTCTGCTTTCTGAAAAGCCTTGAGATTGATTCTCCCCTGCCTTCCCCTTTGTGTCATCATTAATTACTCCGGTGCATAGTGAGACACTATTATTCTGATTACATGCTCTTTGTACATACAAATGACTGCGTAAGGTTCATGGCAATAAGAATCAGTCCCCTTGGTTGTGATTGGTGAGAAAACACAACTAGTTAAGCATCAAGAAGAGGAAGTTTGAGGGCAAAATAAATCGGATGGCATTTAGAAGGGGGTTAGAGGTCATTTTATTGCATGCTGTGGAAATCTGAAATTCCATGTGTCATGATGTTAATCTTCAGTAATTACGCTTTCCCATCAAAAGTAGTTCACTAGACTAGTTCCCATCTTCACAACTAGAATGTACTATGTGGTTCCTGCTTTAAAAGACTGTCTTACGATGTACCACTTTGGTGTATCATATTTTATCAAGTAATTGTTTTCTGACACGATGACTTGAAAATAACAGGGGGACATAGCTGTTACAAGAGGGGTTTTCTTAAATTAAGTGATGGGGAAAGCTTGCAGCAGCAACTGGCCATCTTGAAAGAGATGAACAATCTGAAACGAATACTAGTTCATGCTAAGGGAATGGGTTGCTAGGTGTGACAGTTAGTAGCTATGAACTTAATGAGACATGAGTAGCGCTGTGGAGGAGGAGGAGGAAGAGAAGGAGGGCTCTTTGGAATAAATGAGTAAGGGAAAAAAAAAAAGTAATGCCAAGTTTCTAAAGTTGAATGTGACTGTTTCATTTAACTCTTTCTTAGTCAGAAAATATTCAGTGCTCTGCTATAGTGCATCATAATTTCCGTTTCTTTAAGATGTTTTGCTTCTGGTAACAGTAGGTATTTTTTGTCCCCTGCATTTATATATAGAATATATAATATAGTGTTAATGAAAGGTGCAGAACTGGCAGCCTATCGAAATGGAGCAGATATAGGCACAAGTTTCCCATCCTCTGGCCCTCAGGATGGATGGCAGCTCCCTCCATCAGTCAGAGAGGAGTTCAGTCTTCATGGTCCATTCCTATGCTGGGCCTCTCTGCTGAGACTGGGTGTCAATGAGAGCAGGGTGTAGAGTTGTTTTTGTGATTTCAGATCAGATCCTGCACAGACTATTGGTTTCACTTTTTAAAAGTGGCTAGTGATTTTGGCTTCCCCTGTTTTTTTCGGTGCGCAAACTGAGATGACTTGAAAGGGGCCTGAATTTCAGGAAGCGCTGAGTGCTTGCCCTGTGAAAACCAGGCCCCTTTAAGCTGTCTTAAGTTGGGCTCCCAAAAATTCAAGTGACATTTGAAAATGCAGGCTTCTTGTCCTTATATCTTACTCTGCAGATCCCCATTGGTTTTGATGAGACTATTGTGGTAGTAAACACTGTACGCACTGGTTAGTAGAACAGTAAGATTGTAAGCTGGATTCAGGCTCTAGCTGTCCAGATGAGAATTCCTGTGGCGGTGAGGAAATATCCGCTTGCATAAAGCCAGCAGAACAGGCCCCTGGGCTAGCTGCCTGTAGCTGCCGTGGCATAGGGGATATGTCGGGCAAGATGGAGCTCTGCTAATTCTTCGAGTGCTTGCTCATATCCATTCTAGTTAGGTGTGCGCATGCTGCGTGCATGTTCGTCGGAAGATTTTTACCCTAGCAACACTCGGTGGGTCGGCTGGGGCGCCACCATGGCGGCGCCACTATGGCACCGAAAATATACCCCTGCCGACCCAACTGCTCCTCAGTTCCTTCTTACCGCCCATGTCAGTCGTTGGAACAGTGGAGCGAGGCTTAGCTGTCCTCCACTTCCCTAGCTACTAATAGTTTCTTCAATATCTTTGTTGTATATAGTTGGAATTTATATAATTACAGTTAGTTTGATAGTTCTTTAGATAGTTAGTGTATATAGTTAAGCGGGGTTTGGGCATTAGCCCCTTCCCCGCACCTGGTGCCGGGGCCCATGCCCGGTTCACCAGGATTCAAACCTTGCTCGGCCTGCCACAAGCCGGTGCCTACAGGAGATCCCCACGACTCCTGTCTTAAGTGCCTCGGGGAATCGCACATTACAGATAAGTGCCGTATTTGCAAGGCATTTAAGCCGAGGACGAAGAAAGAGAGAGATTGTCGCCTAAAGAATCTCCTCATGGAGGCAGCTCTGAATCGTCTACCCTCGGCACCAAGCGCTGAGCACTCTGCTAGAAGCCCTCCTCTGGCACCAAACTGTGCCGGCACCGCTAAGACGCCGCGGCACTGGCCATCTCCGGCGCAGGAACCTGCTCGGCATTGATCTCTCTCCCCGAAACTGAGGAGGTCGAAGTCGTCCACGACCTCTGTGCCCTCTGCGCCGCAGACGCAGCCTCGTTCAGACCGCCTGGCACCTACACCTGCCGCGGAACCGATGCTGCAGTACCATCGACTCCAGTCCCGTGGGGGCTGTCGAGTCCGGTCCCTGAGAGCTCCCCGCCGAGGCCTGTGGTTGAGCTTACGGTCTCCTCTACACCGGAGACATTCTCCACAGCCAGGGACCTCATAGCTATGACGGAGTCCGTCCTGCCTCAACCCCTGGCACCGCCGGTGCGGATATTACACTCGATAGGCAAGCCAGCCCTAATAAGACCGCCTTCAGTTGACCCGGCAGTTCGGCACCAGTCACAATCCATGTCCCGGCAGCATCCGCGGTCCCATCGACGATCACGGTCCCGACGCTGCTAGCAGTCCCGGCACCGCTCGCCTCTTTGGTACCCGTCGTACTTGCGGCATAGATCGACCTCTCAGCCTCCGGCTCGGTACTCTCGGTACGCTTCAGCTCCCGGTACTGCGACTCTCGCAGCCGTTCCCGACACAGACCTTCGAGATCCAGGTTGACCTCCTGGCACCATGCAGGTCGCAGGTCCCCATCTCGTTCTCGGTACCAGTATGGCTCCAGGTACCGATCCCCGGTGCTGAGGAGATCAGCAACGGCGAGAGAGAAGGACTCTTACCAGGGTCTTTCAGCTCCTCCCTGGATGTCTCGGCACCCATCCGTGTCTTTGCAGGCGGACAGTTCGTACACCCAGGACAGAGACTCTGATGTGCCCGCCAGGATATTCCACGAGCCCCAGGCCCAAGATCATGGCCCTTACCAGTGGGCATTCTGGACACCTTGGGCATATCATCAGACCCAAGGTGCACATCCAGGCCCATCTCACTCTGCCACATTGGAGCACCGGGTGCCGGAAGCCACTGTAAGCCGCCCTCCTCCTCCTGCTTCGGAGGAAATGCTGGTCCAGCCACAAGACTCCCACATCCCAAGGGAGACAGAGGCTGGCCACCAAGAAGAGGCCTCAACTGACTCGCTTGTCCCTGGTCTCTCCTCATCCTCCTTCCCTGACGAGGCGGTAGCCGGAACATCATCTGTAAGCCCTCCGCCAATTGACCTGAGGGCCCACTAGGACCTCCTCAGGCGTGTGGCCCTAAATATGAACCTGCAAGTCGAGGAGGTCCCGGAGGTAGAGGATCCAGTGGTGGACATTTTATCATCTGATGCCCCCACGAGAGGGGGGGATCCCTTTATCCGGACAATCCAGGCCAATGCGAACACGACCTGGCAGTCTCCGGCCTCTATCCCACCTGCTGCCCAGGGAGTGGAACGTAAATATATGGTGCCCTCCAAAGGCTACGAATACTTATACGTCCATCCCCCTCCCTGCTCCTTCATTGTTCAGTCGGTCAATGAGAGAGAACGCCATGGCCAGCAGACCTCAGCCCCGAAATCAAAGGATGCGAGGCGCATGGACTTGCTGGGGCACAAAGTCTACTCTGCAGGGGCGCTTCAACTCCGCGTGGCTAATCAGCAAGCCCTCCTTAGCCGCTATAACTATAATACCTGGGCGGCGGTGGACAAGTTTAAGGAGTTGCTTCCGCAGGACTCCCAGCAGGAATTTGCGGCCCTCCTGGACGAGGGAAAAAGGGTGGCTAGAACTTCCCTCCAGGCTTCCTTGGACGCAGCGGACTCTGCAGCCAGGACCCTATCCTCCGGAGTTACTATGAGACGTATCTCATGGCTGCAAGTCTCAGGCCTTCCCCCGGAGCTCCAGCATACAATCCAGGACCTCCCCTTTGAAGGGCAAGGCCTCTTCTCTGAAAAGACAGACCCTAGGTTGCAAAGCCTAAAAGATAACAGGGTCATTATGCGCTCACTAGGCATGCACACGCCAGTGACACAGCACAGGCCCTTCCGCACCCAGCCACAGCGCTCTTACCCTCAGCCCAGACAGAGGCAGGACTTTGCCAGAAGGCAGCGTAGAACCGGTTGTTGGAGGCAGTCAGGCACCCAAGGGGGCCAGAATCAAGGTCCCTCCAAACCACCCACAGAGCCAAAACCCACCTTTTGAAGGTGCACCCGAGGACGACGTACCAGTTTTGTTAAAGGCTCCATTCCTTCCTTTCTCCAGCCGCCTCTCCCTTTTCCTCCCTGCGTGGTCCTAGCTAATGTCAGATCGCTGGGTCTTACGCACGCTGAAATTTGGGTACCACCTCCAATTTATTTCACGCCCCCCCTTCCACCCGCCTTCCTCGTCCCTCTTCAGGGACCCCTCTCACGAGCAATCCCTCCTTCAGGAGGTGCAGACACTCCTTGCCAAAGGAGCCATAGAGGAGGTACCGCTACTTCCTAATCCCCAAGGCAAAGGGAGGTCTCAGACCTATCCTGGATCTGGAACTCCACAAATTCATGATAAAGTTGAAGTTCCGCATGGTATCCCTGGGGACCATCATTCCATCCCTGGATTCCGGAGACTGGTATGCTGCCCTTGTCATAAGTAGATAGGTAAGGTAAGAGTTAATTTTCTTTTACTGTAAAGGGTTACAAAGGGAACCAAACACCTGACCAGAGGACCAATCAGGAAACCGGATTTTTAAAAGGAAGGGTGGGACTCTGGAGGTGTTACTTGGTTGTTCTGTGGTCATTTTTGTTTTCTCCGGCTGTGAGTAAACAAGCTTTTCTTCTAACTCCATCTCTCTTCAAATATTTACTAACATCTGAAGTACAAAAGGAACAAAAGTATCAGGCTTGTTAATTTGCTTTTGGGTTGTACTTTACATATGTGTTGATTTTGCTGGGACTGATTTGAATGGTATTTTTTTAAATCAGACCTGGTTTCATATTCTTATAGCAAGAAGCCTTGTGGATGATCTCTAAATGCCAGTATTATTTTCTGTATTTCTTCCTTTTTATATAACGTTTCTTTTTAAAATGTGGAGTTTCTTCTTCCTAGTGAGGCAAGGGAGAGAAATTTCTGTGCCCGGAGTCCTGTACATCTGTGACAGGCTAGGAGAGGGCGGGAAAAGTTACGGAAAAGAGAGGAAAGAGAATCGCTCTGTTCCCTTGGGCTTAAGGTTGTCTCTTTGGAGGAACGGAGACCATGTTTCTTGGTACTTTAATGTAATAGTTGCATCATCCCTCGCTTGAGAGTGGATTTTTCCCGCATTGGACTCAGGCCTAATATATAGGAAAAGTCCTTGACAATGCCTGACTGTGATGGGTGACTGTGCCCGGAGGTCCTCGGATGAGCCATTGTCGTCTAGATCGCCACTCCTGGAACAAATGTGTATTTTCGACGGCGGCGGAGTGGCAGCGAATAAGCCATGTATGTTAAATACCTTGGGGCGTAGAGAGGCGAATGGAGGAACCACGCGAACTGAAATGTGGCGGTTGGCCACGAACGCGGTAGGTCTCCTGTGAGGAGGTAGATTGGCTATGTGAAAAATATGATTTTACGATTCGAAGGCTGTGGTAACTCTCTTCACCAAATCTGGCTTCAGCCTACAAATCTGGGGTGCTTACTGTGAAACCTCCCAAGCTATACCGCAGCTTGGATCGTATTTCGCTGCCAACCAGGATAGTATTGAGCTATATCAGTCCGTGGTTCCCTGAAATTCCTTGGGGACCCCCCTCCCTGGTCTCCCCAACTCCCTCGAAAGACCCCAAGACCAAGAAAGTATGAGTCTAAATCGGCACGGAATGAACTCCTACTCTCGTTGTTTGCCTGAGCAAGCGAGGGGATGATTGCAACGTTTTACAATTACAATACCAAGAAACTGGTCTCCGTTCGCCAAAGAGACACCTTAAGACCAAGGGGAACAGAGCGATTCTCTTCCTCTCTTTTCCTGAACTTTTCCCGCCCTCTCCTAGCCTGTCACGATGTACAGGACTCGGGCACAGAAATTCTCTTCCTGCCTCACTAGGAAAAAAAACTCCACATTTTAAAAAGAAACGTTATATAAAAAGAAAGAAATACAGAAAATAATACTGCATTAGAGATCAATACAAGGCTTCTTGCTTATAAGAAATATGATAAACAGTCGAATTTAAAAAATACCAATTCAAATCAGTCCAGCAAATCAACACATATGTAAAGTACAACCCAAAGCAAATAACAAGCCTGATTACTTTGTTTCCTTTTGTACTTCAGATGTTAGAAATATTTGAAGAGAGATGGAGTTAGACAGAAAAGCTTGTTACTCACGCCGGAGAAAACAAAAAAGACCACAGAACAAGCCAATAACAAACCTCCAGAGTCTCCACCCTTCCTTTTAGCCCAGACGTTATTCTTTCGGTCTTCCGGAAGTGAGGATTTCACCGTGTAGACCTCCTTGCGTCCTGCGAGAACAGGAAATGCCAGATATTCTGTTCCTTTCAAGGCCTCTCCCAGGGTTCGATAGTGGACGCTTTCCTGATACCATGGATGGCTCACCTGCTCTACGCTTTTCCACCGCTCCTGCTCGTCCACAGGGTCCTGCTGAAAGTATGCAGGGACAGAGCCCGCTTGATCATGATCGCTCCAGCATGGCCCAGGCAGCACTGGTACACCATGTTGCTTGACCTGTCAATAGCCAACCCCATCCCTCTACCTCTTCACCCGGACCTGATAACTCAGGACCACGGCAAACTTCACCACCCGGACCTACAATCCCTCCATCTCACGGCATAGCTCCTAAGTGGTTGACCCAGTCTGAGTTGCGTTGCTCTGCCCCAGTGCAACATGTACTCTTGGGTAGCAGAAAGCCTTCCACTAGATCAACATATCTGGCCAAGTGGAAGCGTTTCTCGTGCTGGTGCGGAGAGCAGAACGTTCTTCCCGCTGAGGTCTCGATCCCCACCATCTTGGACTACCTCTGGTCTCTTAAACAGCAGGGCCTAGCGGTATCATCATTAAGGGTACACTTGGCGGCCATCTCTACCTTCCACCCAGGGGAGAATGACTGCTCAGTGTTTTCACATCCTATGGTATCTCGATTCCTCAAGGACTTGGAGCACCTATACCCCCAGGTACGCCGCCCCGCCCCAAACTGGGACCTCAACCTGGTTCTTACCAGACTTATGTCGGCCCCTTTCGAGCCGTTAGCAATTTGCTCCCTTCTGTACCTGTCCTGGAAACCACTTTCCTCGTGGCCATCACATCGGCAAGATGAGTTTCTGAGCTTCGGGCTCTCACGGCGGACCCTCCGTATACTGTGTTCCACAAGGACAAGGTGCAGTTGCAACCACATCCAGCCTTTCTCCCCAAAGTGATATCGGCCTTCCATGTTAGCCAGGAGATCTTCCTTCCGGTCTTCTTCCCGAAGCCACATTCATCGCGCAGGGAGAACAATTGCACTCCCTAGACGTCCGTAGAGCACTCGCTTTTTATATCGAGTGGACAAAGCCCTTCTCATAGACTCATAGACTCATAGGTCAGAAGGGACCAATATGATCATCTAGTCTGACCTCCTGCACAAGGCAGGCCACAAAACCCTACCCATACACATTTATAACAACCCCNCTGAAACTCCCCTGTTAACTCCCACTGAAACTCCCCTGTTAACTCCCACTGAAACTCCCCTGTTAACTCCCACTGAAACTCCCCTGTTAACTCCCACTGAAACTCCCCTGTTAACTCCCACTGAAACTCCCCTGTTAACTCCCACTGAAACTCCCCTGTTAACTCCCACTGAAACTCCCCTGTTAACTCCCACTGAAACTCCCCTGTTAACTCCCACTGAAACTCCCCTGTTAACTCCCACTGAAACTCCCCTGTTAACTCCCACTGAAACTCCCCTGTTAACTCCCACTGAAACTCCCCTGTTAACTCCCACTGAAACTCCCCTGTTAACTCCCACTGAAACTCCCCTGTTAACTCCCACTGAAACTCCCCTGTTAACTCCCACTGAAACTCCCCTGTTAACTCCCACTGAAACTCCCCTGTTAACTCCCACTGAAACTCCCCTGTTAACTCCCACTGAAACTCCCCTGTTAACTCCCACTGAAACTCCCCTGTTAACTCCCACTGAAACTCCCCTGTTAACTCCCACTGAAACTCCCCTGTTAACTCCCACTGAAACTCCCCTGTTAACTCCCACTGAAACTCCCCTGTTAACTCCCACTGAAACTCCCCTGTTAACTCCCACTGAAACTCCCCTGTTAACTCCCACTGAAACTCCCCTGTTAACTCCCACTGAAACTCCCCTGTTAACTCCCACTGAAACTCCCCTGTTAACTCCCACTGAAACTCCCCTGTTAACTCCCACTGAAACTCCCCTGTTAACTCCCACTGAAACTCCCCTGTTAACTCCCACTGAAACTCCCCTGTTAACTCCCACTGAAACTCCCCTGTTAACTCCCACTGAAACTCCCCTGTTAACTCCCACTGAAACTCCCCTGTTAACTCCCACTGAAACTCCCCTGTTAACTCCCACTGAAACTCCCCTGTTAACTCCCACTGAAACTCCCCTGTTAACTCCCACTGAAACTCCCCTGTTAACTCCCACTGAAACTCCCCTGTTAACTCCCACTGAAACTCCCCTGTTAACTCCCACTGAAACTCCCCTGTTAACTCCCACTGAAACTCCCCTGTTAACTCCCACTGAAACTCCCCTGTTAACTCCCACTGAAACTCCCCTGTTAACTCCCACTGAAACTCCCCTGTTAACTCCCACTGAAACTCCCCTGTTAACTCCCACTGAAACTCCCCTGTTAACTCCCACTGAAACTCCCCTGTTAACTCCCACTGAAACTCCCCTGTTAACTCCCACTGAAACTCCCCTGTTAACTCCCACTGAAACTCCCCTGTTAACTCCCACTGAAACTCCCCTGTTAACTCCCACTGAAACTCCCCTGTTAACTCCCACTGAAACTCCCCTGTTAACTCCCACTGAAACTCCCCTGTTAACTCCCACTGAAACTCCCCTGTTAACTCCCACTGAAACTCCCCTGTTAACTCCCACTGAAACTCCCCTGTTAACTCCCACTGAAACTCCCCTGTTAACTCCCACTGAAACTCCCCTGTTAACTCCCACTGAAACTCCCCTGTTAACTCCCACTGAAACTCCCCTGTTAACTCCCACTGAAACTCCCCTGTTAACTCCCACTGAAACTCCCCTGTTAACTCCCACTGAAACTCCCCTGTTAACTCCCACTGAAACTCCCCTGTTAACTCCCACTGAAACTCCCCTGTTAACTCCCACTGAAACTCCCCTGTTAACTCCCACTGAAACTCCCCTGTTAACTCCCACTGAAACTCCCCTGTTAACTCCCACTGAAACTCCCCTGTTAACTCCCACTGAAACTCCCCTGTTAACTCCCACTGAAACTCCCCTGTTAACTCCCACTGAAACTCCCCTGTTAACTCCCACTGAAACTCCCCTGTTAACTCCCACTGAAACTCCCCTGTTAACTCCCACTGAAACTCCCCTGTTAACTCCCACTGAAACTCCCCTGTTAACTCCCACTGAAACTCCCCTGTTAACTCCCACTGAAACTCCCCTGTTAACTCCCACTGAAACTCCCCTGTTAACTCCCACTGAAACTCCCCTGTTAACTCCCACTGAAACTCCCCTGTTAACTCCCACTGAAACTCCCCTGTTAACTCCCACTGAAACTCCCCTGTTAACTCCCACTGAAACTCCCCTGTTAACTCCCACTGAAACTCCCCTGTTAACTCCCACTGAAACTCCCCTGTTAACTCCCACTGAAACTCCCCTGTTAACTCCCACTGAAACTCCCCTGTTAACTCCCACTGAAACTCCCCTGTTAACTCCCACTGAAACTCCCCTGTTAACTCCCACTGAAACTCCCCTGTTAACTCCCACTGAAACTCCCCTGTTAACTCCCACTGAAACTCCCCTGTTAACTCCCACTGAAACTCCCCTGTTAACTCCCACTGAAACTCCCCTGTTAACTCCCACTGAAACTCCCCTGTTAACTCCCACTGAAACTCCCCTGTTAACTCCCACTGAAACTCCCCTGTTAACTCCCACTGAAACTCCCCTGTTAACTCCCACTGAAACTCCCCTGTTAACTCCCACTGAAACTCCCCTGTTAACTCCCACTGAAACTCCCCTGTTAACTCCCACTGAAACTCCCCTGTTAACTCCCACTGAAACTCCCCTGTTAACTCCCACTGAAACTCCCCTGTTAACTCCCACTGAAACTCCCCTGTTAACTCCCACTGAAACTCCCCTGTTAACTCCCACTGAAACTCCCCTGTTAACTCCCACTGAAACTCCCCTGTTAACTCCCACTGAAACTCCCCTGTTAACTCCCACTGAAACTCCCCTGTTAACTCCCACTGAAACTCCCCTGTTAACTCCCACTGAAACTCCCCTGTTAACTCCCACTGAAACTCCCCTGTTAACTCCCACTGAAACTCCCCTGTTAACTCCCACTGAAACTCCCCTGTTAACTCCCACTGAAACTCCCCTGTTAACTCCCACTGAAACTCCCCTGTTAACTCCCACTGAAACTCCCCTGTTAACTCCCACTGAAACTCCCCTGTTAACTCCCACTGAAACTCCCCTGTTAACTCCCACTGAAACTCCCCTGTTAACTCCCACTGAAACTCCCCTGTTAACTCCCACTGAAACTCCCCTGTTAACTCCCACTGAAACTCCCCTGTTAACTCCCACTGAAACTCCCCTGTTAACTCCCACTGAAACTCCCCTGTTAACTCCCACTGAAACTCCCCTGTTAACTCCCACTGAAACTCCCCTGTTAACTCCCACTGAAACTCCCCTGTTAACTCCCACTGAAACTCCCCTGTTAACTCCCACTGAAACTCCCCTGTTAACTCCCACTGAAACTCCCCTGTTAACTCCCACTGAAACTCCCCTGTTAACTCCCACTGAAACTCCCCTGTTAACTCCCACTGAAACTCCCCTGTTAACTCCCACTGAAACTCCCCTGTTAACTCCCACTGAAACTCCCCTGTTAACTCCCACTGAAACTCCCCTGTTAACTCCCACTGAAACTCCCCTGTTAACTCCCACTGAAACTCCCCTGTTAACTCCCACTGAAACTCCCCTGTTAACTCCCACTGAAACTCCCCTGTTAACTCCCACTGAAACTCCCCTGTTAACTCCCACTGAAACTCCCCTGTTAACTCCCACTGAAACTCCCCTGTTAACTCCCACTGAAACTCCCCTGTTAACTCCCACTGAAACTCCCCTGTTAACTCCCACTGAAACTCCCCTGTTAACTCCCACTGAAACTCCCCTGTTAACTCCCACTGAAACTCCCCTGTTAACTCCCACTGAAACTCCCCTGTTAACTCCCACTGAAACTCCCCTGTTAACTCCCACTGAAACTCCCCTGTTAACTCCCACTGAAACTCCCCTGTTAACTCCCACTGAAACTCCCCTGTTAACTCCCACTGAAACTCCCCTGTTAACTCCCACTGAAACTCCCCTGTTAACTCCCACTGAAACTCCCCTGTTAACTCCCACTGAAACTCCCCTGTTAACTCCCACTGAAACTCCCCTGTTAACTCCCACTGAAACTCCCCTGTTAACTCCCACTGAAACTCCCCTGTTAACTCCCACTGAAACTCCCCTGTTAACTCCCACTGAAACTCCCCTGTTAACTCCCACTGAAACTCCCCTGTTAACTCCCACTGAAACTCCCCTGTTAACTCCCACTGAAACTCCCCTGTTAACTCCCACTGAAACTCCCCTGTTAACTCCCACTGAAACTCCCCTGTTAACTCCCACTGAAACTCCCCTGTTAACTCCCACTGAAACTCCCCTGTTAACTCCCACTGAAACTCCCCTGTTAACTCCCACTGAAACTCCCCTGTTAACTCCCACTGAAACTCCCCTGTTAACTCCCACTGAAACTCCCCTGTTAACTCCCACTGAAACTCCCCTGTTAACTCCCACTGAAACTCCCCTGTTAACTCCCACTGAAACTCCCCTGTTAACTCCCACTGAAACTCCCCTGTTAACTCCCACTGAAACTCCCCTGTTAACTCCCACTGAAACTCCCCTGTTAACTCCCACTGAAACTCCCCTGTTAACTCCCACTGAAACTCCCCTGTTAACTCCCACTGAAACTCCCCTGTTAACTCCCACTGAAACTCCCCTGTTAACTCCCACTGAAACTCCCCTGTTAACTCCCACTGAAACTCCCCTGTTAACTCCCACTGAAACTCCCCTGTTAACTCCCACTGAAACTCCCCTGTTAACTCCCACTGAAACTCCCCTGTTAACTCCCACTGAAACTCCCCTGTTAACTCCCACTGAAACTCCCCTGTTAACTCCCACTGAAACTCCCCTGTTAACTCCCACTGAAACTCCCCTGTTAACTCCCACTGAAACTCCCCTGTTAACTCCCACTGAAACTCCCCTGTTAACTCCCACTGAAACTCCCCTGTTAACTCCCACTGAAACTCCCCTGTTAACTCCCACTGAAACTCCCCTGTTAACTCCCACTGAAACTCCCCTGTTAACTCCCACTGAAACTCCCCTGTTAACTCCCACTGAAACTCCCCTGTTAACTCCCACTGAAACTCCCCTGTTAGCAGCTCTGTTTGCTGGCTCCTGTGCCGCTGCAGCTGTCTGTGCCGCTGCCTGAGTGCCTGGCTCCTTATATAGGTAACAGCTCTTGGTCAAAACCAGCTGGGCAGGTTCAAATATGCATTTTCCTCAGCATCTTCTGCTTATTTAGATGTTAACTTAAAACAATCAGTGGTGATCTGATGAGACAGTCCTAGGTGCATCTGCCCTCACAATTCCTTTGTGGATGCGGAGAATTTGAGATTTGTTTGAAAAATTAATTTGTCTTTTTGGGCAAGTTATTGTGGGATTTTTAAAAAATAAATAAAGTGTGCGCCTGCCCTCTCTTCTTTTGAACATAACTGGAGCAGCCTTTTGAATATCTTTTACAAAACCTTGGCAGTAGAATCAGCGGCCTAGGCCAAGTATAACTGAGGCCCACAGTATGAAACCTCAGCTCGCTTTAGAACTGTAGTGCTTGGACTTGTAGGCAGTTTGGTATTGACCCAGCCTTTTCTCTGGCAGTTTTCTGGATTAGTGGGCAATAATTTTCTGTCAAGCGAAATGCAAATTATTCTTACCGCCTGAAGAACTGATAGCCATAAGTCATTCAGCTAATCAACTCGTGTATGAATCATCAGTGACGTTATTGATGCAAATTTTTCCCCACTACTGTTGCCATATAAGAAGCAAAACACTGTACGTAGGTGAAAACTGGTGGGTTTTAAACTTTTAGCTGTGTGACCATTTTTTGGCCAAAATAGATGCAGGCAAAGTCACTAAGGATCTCAGCCACAAAAAGTTTTTGCAGTGGACAGATGCATACCCTTGATGTTTATAGTTACATAAAGGGTGGGTAAAAGTGTGAGATGTTTTTCCTGTAGCTGCATGAGCTCCTATGGGGTTAACAGGATTAAAGCTCAGCAGATGTGACTCAGAGACACAGGGAGCGGCAGGAGCCATTTGTACATGATTGCTTTTTAACCCTAAAAAAATGCTTTAATGTAACCAATATCAGGTGTAAAGGTTTGAGGGCAAGAGGTTGGTTTCACTGTTATTAGTGATCCTTTCCAACACAAGAAGCTTTCTTTTTCTGAAAAAAAGAGGATGTGTAGTTTTTAAAATTATGATGTTTCAAATGTCTCTTGTTCAGACCCGCACCCATCGCTTCCTCTTTTGTTCTGATGTTCAGCCCTCTTGAAAATTCCCTTCAGAGTTTTTTGTGTTGCCATTATTCTGCTTGTGCTCTGTGCTGTTCAGGCCACTGTGGCATGAGTGGCGGGTATCATAGGCTGGGGAAGCCTGCGCCTTCCTGAGCAGCCAGGGGTGGCCCTGCCCACGCTTCGCTCCCAGGCCCCCCTCCCACCTCTGCTTCCTGCTCTGGCTCCAGTTCCCCTGTGCTTGGCCCTAGCTCAGGCTGGGGCTGCCTGTGGTGCCTGGCCTCCTGGCACAGTGGGGCGAGGAGACTAGGGAAGCTGACTGATGGCCATGGTGGGGGGCAGGGAGGGGTCTCGGGCGGAAGGAGCACATAGCTGACAGTCCATGTGTCGCCCATACAGTTTGGTTATATTCTTTAGTCAGGTGGCTCTTCGTGCTATGAAGCCTGAGGTGAAGTGGATAAGCCACTGCCCAGTGGCAGTGGGAACAGTGAGGGGCTGCTTCTCTTACTTGATCCTGATTTTACACTAGTGTGAGATCTGGCTGTGGCCCTGACCAAGCTAACATGGAATCTGTGCACTGGTACACTAAGAGAAGGAAAGACTGAAACTGGAGGAGGAGCCTCGCTCCCCTTAGCTGAAACTAGCTGCTGCCTATCCAGGGAAGCTGGTGTTTTGTTCTCTCTTTTGGTTGCAGCAGCTTTGAATAGCTGGCATAACATCAAATAGAAGTTGGCTGAACGGGACAACAAATGAGGATGAAGCTTTTAAAATGTAGAAGTTCTGCAAGCTACAGTGTGTGTGCAGGTAAAATAGATAAGAATAGTTATAATAGAGATAAAAGTTGTAAAAATTCAGGTTCCGGGATCGGTCAACGAGGGTGATCAGAGAGATCTGAATAAATCACCACTGAACAGTTTAATAAAACAAATAATAATTGAGTCAGTGCCGTGGAAACCACTTCTAGTGCTATTGTTTGTTTAATAAAATAACTTCCCTTTCAGCAGGGGGTTGGCTGGAACTAGGACTATGATTTGCATGTCGTGACGCATTGCATCAGTTTGGGGCTTTCCATTTCTCTTCACAACATAGGTTCACTGGTTCAGAGTCAGATCCACTCTTTGTCTCCTTGCCCACTTCCTGTTTGTTTCTCAGGGCTGTAAGTGTTGAATATTGCAAGAACTCAAATATTTAATGCACAGTTCTTCTCTTTTGTTGTTTTGAAGCTTGCTACTGTCCTTGGAAAATCAGGGTTTACAAATGATTTTCTGCTCTAGTGACTGTCGGTATGTATTGGTACTTTGCAAACATAGAACGTAGGAAAACAAAAACCTTGCTGCCAGGAGTTTTGCATTCAAAGACAAATCTTATCTCTACCCATGTCTGCCTTGTGGAGTTCACAATACTCATGCCTTTGCTGGCTGTTCCCCACCAGCCCGTCAGCCGAAAAGCTCCTGCAGATTGTCTAGGGCTGTCCCTTCCTCAGGGACAGTGTGAGCAACTAGGGAAGTAGCGTCTTCCCTGATATATTACAGAGGCAATAGGATGTTTTCCAGCAGGGTCATTTCAGGGCGTGTGTAGGTTTATGTTATAATTGCCTGATCTGAATTGGGATAGCTCTCGCAGATGAGTTGTTCCACACTCCATCTTTCCCCTTTTCCATCCAGCAGAGGTGGTGGGTATTGGGAATTAAAGGTGAACGATATCACCAGCAGTTCCACAGGAGAGTGCCAACTTGGATCTGTGCCTTAAACCACTCTCTAGCAAGTACTCTCAAGTGCAAAGTCCCACAAAGTGTATTTCCTTCCTGCCATACAGATGGCTCTTTCAGGATAACAGGGAAAATCATTCATATGAACTGTCCTTCCTTATCCAAGTGTCTTACTAACACTGGAGGCCATGCTGCTGAACCGTGAAGTGTCTATTGGGCAGTTTACAGGGATACACAACCACTGAAAATTTCTATGCAATTACTGCATTTCTCCACCATATTAAGATTACATGACATTTCTAACTACCGCCACTAGAAAACAATTCTGTAGTGTGCCAGGTGGTTTGTGATGTTAAAAATATAAGTAACATTCTGGTCAAGTAGCCAAAGCCGGACAAGATACTTATGTATTCCAGATGTTGGGAAGTAATCCATTTTCTGAAGTTTGCTTACTGTATATGTATGCAGAGCCACATTTTCAAATACTGTTGCCTAAGTTGCACCTTCAAAATATGTACATTCACTTTGTTTACATCTTTCCCATTATACTCATTCACTTTTCACAATGTTTTAGGTAGCAGACTGTTTTGCAGTTTTTGGGAAAATGCCTGTGATGTGATATATTGATATGATACAATTATTTCACCCACTGAAATTAGGATTCCAGAAACAAAAAGTGCACTCTCCAGTTTGCACTGCTGAAAGTGCACAGCCTCACTGGTCCATCCAGTCAGCCTCTAGTCTAACCAGCAGATCCTGCATCATGCAAGAGACGACCATAGCTGGTGGGGATGAAGAGTGCCCACAACGCGGAACAGAAGCCATGGAGTCTGTTTGCTCCAAGACACATATTTTCTTAGGTAAGCAAACTACAGAAAGTCAAGTTTTTGTTTCTAAATCTAGTGTCTGAGTCAAAACAATTATTGGAAAGCAAAAGAAAAATTTGGCGGTGCTGATGTTTGCCTTAGGCTTTTCTTACTCTTTTACAGATCACCTTGAATATGGAATGTGGTTATTTCCTGATGATTCTGAGGACTAGGATGTGAGATGTATGGAATCCTGAGTGCTATGCCTTGATGTCTTTCCGAGTGCAGGGTAACCAGGAAATGCTCCATTATAGCATTCTGCAAAAGGTCTGGCTAGCTATATTTGAGATATTAAACTGTAGCTCATTCATGTAGTTCTGTTACCTGAACCTCTTATCAAAGGAAAACATTAGTCAAGTTGTTGCCGAAGAGTGCTGCTTTGTTCCATAGAGGTTATCAGTTTGCAGTGATTGATTTAGATTAGGAGTAATGGGAAGAATGTAAAAATTCTATTTCACCAGCAAGGGATGCCAAGGCATTTTGCAACTGAAGTGCAGTCACTCCTGGGATGGAGGCAGCAGACAACTGTCCAAAATTTCCTATCTTAACCATGAGCCAAAGAGACACGGGTAAACCACTCAGCTCCTACCAAAAGTGTTATGGGATCATTGGTTTCTAGGAAGAGTGCACACAAACTGTTTCTTAACGTCCATGAAAGACCCCTATGCCAGTGAGCTGTGTGGAATGCAGACTTGAAAGGATGAAAGATTGAGTCTATTTTGACACTGCTGATTTAGAATTTCCCAGTAGGATAGGTAGTTCAAGCCTAATCTTCAGCTCGTCTCCGATCTCCTTTGAAGTGAGTTCTGATCTGGAACATCTAAGAACAGACACTCAGCTGGGGGCAGGAGAATGAACCAGATGAGATGGTGTCCTCTCTCCTGGTCCAAGTCTGTATAGCTGCTCCCACTCCATCCTGCCATAGTAGGAGATGGTTCCTGCCTGTGATTCAGTTTGAGGTGGCCCAGTGTGTGACCATTCTAGTGGCTGGGACTGAAGAGAGTAGAAGGGATCTACTTCTGTTGTTAGAGGCAATCTTATTGGGCTCAGATAGTGAAGTTACGTCCATTTGTAGCAAAAAATTCTTGAATTCCAACCCTGATGCTACGCATGTACAGTATAGATGGTGACCCACTATAAGTCTACAACACATAAGATTGTCTGTTTCTGAAGGGTCTGGAGCAATCTCCAATCAACAGGACATGTAAAACAGTAGAAGAGTAAAGAGAGGACCCTTAATGATTGTAGGTAGGTTCTGCTGTCTCATTGATCTCCCTGCTGTTGCCTCAATCTATGCATATATATTTCCAGCCTGATTTCCTGTGTTATCTGCAGGGCTCTCATCAGATGGCAGGTCTCTGTGGGTGCCACCAACATTGTTCCAGGTGCTCCAAGAGCAGGAGCTCTGTTCATTTGAAAGTGGCTGCAATCTAATGCCTTGAAAGCAGAGATGGGGAAACACCTCTGAGGCTAGGTTTACGCTGCATACCTTACAGCGGCACAACTGTGTCATCGCAAGATATGCAGTGTAGCCACTCTTTGTCGGCAGGAGAGAGCTCTCCTGCTGACAAAATAGCTACCGCCCCTCATTAGGGGGTGTTTTTTTTGTTGGCGGGAGAGCATCACCCATCAAGAAAGCACTGTCCACACTAGCACTTTTTCTTGGTAAAACTTTTGTCAATCAGTTGGGGAGGGGTGTGTGTTTTTCACACCCCGACCGACAAAAGTTCTACTGACATAAGTGGTGGTGTAGCTGTAGCCAGATTCTCTGCTTTTTAATGTCTGTGTTTAACTGAAACGGTTTTACCTGAAGTATGCTGATTTCTAGTTCTTAGCGTCAACATCACAGATGGTGGGTAGGTATCTAGGCTAGACCCTCAGTACTGATGGCACAGAAGCTGTGTTGGTTTACACACAGCTGAAGATTTGGCCCTGTATGTGTCTTCGCACACATCTCCCTATGTGCCTACTCTAGCAGGAGAGAGCCTCTATCTCAGAGCTGGAGGTGCTGTCACTGAAGCAGTGGAATGATTCCCCCACACCACTGTCTGAATTTGGCTCTCGAATTTCAGCTTGACAAAACAAAATGGCTGCTAGTTCAGCTGAATGCTTTTTGAATAATGTATCTTGTCATCTGTAGCGCATGAATTACACTCGCTTCCTATTAACGCAATCATTTTTGAGAGAATGAAACTGGAATTCTTTTTCTTTTCTGTTCCAAACCACTCTGAGCTGTTTTCTGTCCATGCTTGTCTTCAAATGGACTTTGGCCTTTAATTCCTTTCAGCAGAACAAATTAAACGCAGTGCACACTGAAACACTATGAAATAGCATTAGTCCTCACATATTCCTTGTTGCATTTATAAGTGCTGCTGTAAAACAATCCAAAAACCTCTACTTTAGCTGGCTGCATCTCGTAGAAGAATTCCAATGTGGTCCAATGGTTAGAGGAGGGCACGCAGAGTCAGGACTCTGCCACTTACTTACTGTGTGACCTTGAAAAAATCACTGTGCTCAATTCATACATCTATAAGATGAGTAATACACACCCACCTCTCAAAGGGGTCGCTACATTTAATTAACATTTGTGAAGTGCTGTTATATGTGAAAGGGGCTATAAAAACCCAGCTTGATGGTATTTCTGTGCTAGGATGTTTGGATGTAATATGACAGCCGTGGAACGCCACGTCTGATCGATTGCAAAATTTCAGGGAATGTTCTAGGCGTCGATCGGCAGAACCCTACTGATTTTGGTTAAAGTCAGCAGAGGGAAATTGGAGATACGTGGAACTCCTAACCTCTGGTTAGCAGAGCTAGCAGCTTCAGCCACCTCTGTAATTGTCCACAGATCAAATAACTGGTGGATGGCAGCCATTAACATATTAAAGCATAACAGTATCTATCCCTCATTTTAGCTCTGCCTGTCCTCCCAATTCACTTCAAAAATGTTGACTGAGAAATAAAAGAAGAATGGGTGAGGGAGGGCACACACAACCCCTGGCAGAGGGAGAATGTGAGACCCTGGTATGGGGAGAAGGGGGGTGCACACAGTCCCTGGCATGGAGTAAAGAATAGGGAACACAGCCTATAGCATGGAATGGAGGGGTTGCAACAAGTCCCTGAAATAAAGGGGGATGGGAGGGTGGTGTGGGTCGGGGAGGATGGAGGGATGCAAGGACCCCTGGTGTGGACAATGAGCTTCACTGACAGAAGCAAAAAAAGCATGAGACCCCCTAGTTATTATGCCTTGCAGTATTTCTCCTGCATCCTTTGTCTGTTTTCTGACACACTTCATTTCAGCTCAACCATTAACATTTTTGTTGCCTGTCGGATGGGCATATTGTAGCAAGGATGCATTTGAAATGCATCAGGAAATTAGCTTATAACGATAGTATTTTGCACTTAACATCTTTCTTGTCCAAGAATCAAAAAGTGCTTTATTAAGGTAAATAAGACATCTTGGTGCCTCAGTTGCCCCATCTTTAAATAGGGATAATACTTGTATGACCTTGGACAAGTCAGTTTCGAGTTAGTAACAGAACCCAGGTCTTCTGATACGCGTTTACCTGCTTTCATTACTAGATACTGCCTCTTCCTATTATGTAGTTAATATTGTAGATCATTGGTGGCAGGCAGGCAAATTAGTTTGGCTAATATTATTGTCTTACTCTGGGCGATGGATGGGGCCTGTTCAGTGCTGCCTGAGCAGCTTTTAACAGAAGCCCAGTTAATACAAGTGTGTCTGTATGTGCGCGCGCATGCGTGTGCGTGCTGGTGTTTGCTTTTATCTCTGTAATTCCCTAGCTGAGAGGCACTCACCAAAGTTTATTGTCAAGTCATTTGTAAAATATGTACTTGTTGCACTTGAAATTATTTGTTTAGCTGGAGGCCATGCTAAATGACTACTGATTAACCTGATGTGAAAGAGGAAGAATTACCGCTGACGTGCATGAAATAGCCTGTGCATTTCATACCTAGACATGTTTAGTACATGAAAACAAACACAAATCTGTTACCCTCCTTTTAGTATTAATCTAAAGCAGAGGTTCCCAAACTTTTCTTATCGCATACCCCCTTCCAGATCTACCAGCTGCCCGCATATCCCTTTCCAGATCTGCTAGTTGCCTGCGTTCCCTTACCTGTCTGACTACTGATACTCTGTGTTCTTCGTAGCACTGCCTGTCTTGAGCCATCGGCCCATATTGCACTGTTACGTATGAATAGAGTTATAGTGCGATGTATACAATTGGAAAAAACAACCCTAAGTTCTAAGCTTAGTTAAACTGGACAGTTGCCGTGCAGCTGAACCCGCGCTGTAGGGTGTTTGAAGGTGAGGGCTCTGTACGTCAGTGTCTCCGTGACTTAGTGTTCTCATTGATACATCATAAAGTCAATGAACTACCATATTTTATATAACAAATTCCCACCGAGTTGTAAAGCTTTGTCTGAATAGTCTATTAGAAAAATGCAATAAATAAAATAGTAAACCCCTATTACATAATTTCTTCTTCGTACCCCCAGAGATGTCTCATGTACTCCCAGGAGTATAGGTACCACAGTTTGGGAATCTAAAGCATTGGTTCCGTGGAGATAGAGAGCTGGCTGAAGTATTCTACTGAGATGTCCAGTGTTTTTAAAGCTATAAAACTAATTAGGTCAACCTTAAGTCAATGGGACTGTTCGCCAGGCATCCATGAGACTATTCTATGTTGTTAGGCTTCTCTCTTAGCTAGGTGCCCCAAAAGCCTCCCTTTATTGGATATTTCACTTTCTCAGTGCAGTAATTCTTCAGAAGTCCACACAGCTTAGCACCAGGGGGATGGGTAACTGAACCTGCGTCTATGCTGCAAGTGCTACAGCAGATGCACTATCTACGTTGACAGAAGGGTTTGTTGTTTTTTTTTGGTCCGTGTAGTTAATCCACCTCTCTGAGAAGGGATAGCTAAATGTAGCTGCATCTACGCTGGTGGTTAGTGTGTCCTAACTACGGCATGTGGAGGCAAAATTTTTCACAGCCCTGAGTGATGTAGCTCGGTCAATATATTTAAATATGGATCAGGCCTTAGAGCAGGGGTAGGCAACCTATGGCACAGGTGCCGAAGGCGGCACGCTAGCTGATTTTCAGCGGCACTCACACTGTCCGGGTCCTGGCCACCAGTCTGGGGGGCTCTGCATTTTAATTTAATTTTAAATGAAGCTTCTTAAACATTTAGAAAACCTTATTTACTTTACATACAATAGTTTAGTTATTTATTATAGAATTATAGAAAGAGATGCTCTAAAAATGTTAAAATGTATGACTGCCACGCGAAACCTTAAATTAGAGTGAATAAATGAAGACTCGGCACACCACTTCTGAAAGGTTGCGGACTCCTGCCTTAGAGTTTGTTATAGGGCTCTAACCCACTGTCTTCTAGATGAACCTGTTTCAATCCATTTCAGCTTGATGGTTATTGAAAGCTCTTTCCATTAGATGGATGCTTGCAGCCCATATTAAATTATTTGGTGTCCTCCATCTGTCAGTATCCCTGTCACAAAAAACACGAACATAATGGGCAGTCTCAGCACAGGCCAAGGACTGAATGGATTGTGGAGACTGAACTAGCCACTTGTTCCCAGCTTAAAGTGCAAGGTGGAGCAGGATGGCGGCTGCCCAGGCTGAACCTGGTTTATGAGTAAAGTACTCAACCTTAAGTAGTTCTCATCAGCATAAAATAACTTTTTACGGGGTTTAAAAAAAACCAAAATAGAATCACTCGCAAGTGTTTTCCTAGTTTGGTGTTAACCTTGCTACCTGGCTGTTCAGTTTAAAAGTTATTTCTTTCCGGAGAAAGTGGTTGCAAGGTAAAAGTGTGATTTCCTAAACAGAGCGGTAGCTTTCACTTCACCTTTCTAGTGGTTTAATATGTTTCCATGACTTTATGAACAGTGCGTATAATTGTTGTGGTTCATAACCTCTTCTGGGTCTGTCTCAATTGAAGTGAAAAATGATGCAGTAAATCTTAGTTGTTGCAAAACATTTTACACGGTAATGTAATTTACATACATGATAGGAGTCCCGGAAGTCAGCATTGCCCAGTCTGTGTTGACACTTTTCATGACCTTCAAAGACCTTGAGCCGAGAGAGGGAAGAGGGAGTGGAGAAACAGAGAAGGTGAGGAATTGTTTTGTCTTTTAAAGTAAAAAGTGGAGCCCTTTACTAATACACACAACTTACAAAATCAGATAGACCATTTTTAGTGTTTCTTTAAACACCATATGTTTGAGAAACGCTTATTTTAAATGTAGCCCGCAAGCTTCTTTTTTATCATCATCGGTGCTAATAAATAGCTTGATACAATATCTCTGTGACAATGGGGACATTTCTTTCTTTTCATACTTACATGTTTAAAGCCAGATAATGTAGCTTGCTGGATATATTGCAGGAAAGGTATTGCACTTGAGCTGCCTAAGAGATCCAAGAGCTAAGTACATTTTACTTTCTCCTCCCACCCCCCACCCCACTTCCTCTTCCAGGTATTGCCGTTAAGACCAGCTCATCAAGCATTCCCTCATCCCTAATTGTTCCCAACATCTTGTTTGCATGTGTTTGCCGTGTCGTATTTGAACTGTAAATTAATCCGGGCACTAAATATGTGGGCTTAATTCTGATAGTTAAAGCCTTATATGGCAGCCTGGGGTTGAACTCACCCTGCTAATGTGAATTAAAAGCCAAGTTGCCATGTCTTCACTGCTGTTTTAACCTGAGGTAAGAACATACCATTTTTTGTACATAGACACACTGTGCGTAGTACAGCACCACTAAACTGCTGCTACCTTAGAAAATGGTATTCAGAATGCTGCACAATATTGGTAGGATCACAAATTCTGGCCAGGGCATCAAGGCAAAATACCACTCTTATGAAAATTGCCATGGCATCTTCTAATGTCCATGAAGAACAGACAGCGTCTCTTCTTAAAGGACTTGTCTACACTTAAAATGCTGCAGTGACGCTGCTATAGCACTTCAGTGAGGATGCTATCTATCTTTATGGGAGGGCTTCTCCCATTGGGGTAGGTACTCCATCTCCCCAAGAGGCTGTAACTGTGTCAGTGGAGGAAGCCCTCCTGCTGTTTACACTGCGAGTAAGGCGGCTATTGCTCGGGGGTGTGGAAAATCAACACTCCAAAGTGATGTAGTTATACCAACATAAGCTGCGAGTCTAGACTGAGCCAAACTTATATATGAAAGACAGCTAATCGTATGGATCTCAATTTATTTACTGAAGAAGGAACATGGACTAAGTTGACCTTGATAGGGTTTGAACCTGTGATTCCGAGGAAGTGAGATGTTTAAACCTTAATGCTTGGCCTCCTACAGCATATCCTCCAATTTAGAATTGTGCATAACATATTTACATTAATGGATAGTGGTTCCTATTTTTATTAATTTATTTTTACACTCAGGAAGATTATTTTTAATTTTTGTTTTATCTGCAGTTTGTAATTTTCATATGCAAATGTCTCTAGTTGGTTTAAAAATGACCTCAACAGTGCGTGCTTAGCATTATCTTTGGCTCACTTGACGTGGTTTGGCTTGTGTTGAAGCTCAAGGCTTGAGAATTATAAGGAGGAAGAAGCCAAAGCAAATATAAACACCTTTGAGAACTATTTTTCTCTCCCTGTGCAGGTTATAAAATTGCTGCGTGTCTGATGAGCTTGGTATTTCCCACTAGCATTATTCTCTGCAAGAGTGAACCAACAGTTTTTTAATTTTTTTTGTAGAGGGAAAAGAGGCTGATTGAACAAGCTTTTGGTGAATGTGAAAGCAGTGCTGCAGTATAGTCTTACTTTGGATCAAACCTCTCTTCTGACCTGATACAGTCTGCGAAGAGGAGTTTATAGAAGTTGAAGGCGGTTAAATATGATTAGCTGTTAACATAAAATGTTTTTTTTAATTTGGATCCTGCACTGGAAGAATTGGTTGGGCCTCCTGTTGCATGTGCTTAACTACAAACATGGGATTAGGCTTAAAGTTAAGCACATTAATAAGTGTTCTGCTGGATTGAGACCTCAGTTTCTAATTCCTTCCCTCCATCATTTTTTCACCTGTAGGCCTTAAACTTGATGGGTCATCATTTTGTACTGTAGAACAGAAGCATAAGCTACATATTTAAAAGCCAGTAGTTTCTCTCTTTGATTTGAGGAATATCAGAATTATTCGTTAATATTGGAAAAAGGAGGAAATATTATGAACTTTCAATAGTCTCACTGTAGATACAGAGAAAAAACTTTATTTTCAGAGTGTTCTTGCCATTCATAATAACATTTTAGAATGTTCCAACACTGACCGCAAAATTGCCCAGCATCTGAAAATTCAGTTAACTATACACAGTACTGCCACATCACTATTACTCCACTGCTCTGGGTTCTGTGAGGTTTGAGTGCCTTCATTTTCCATTACGTGATCATTGCTTTGTAAAATTAGAACCATGGGAAACAGAAGCCATTTTTACAAAACTTGACCAACATCTGAAACTTTCCATCCTCAGTTTAAATGCCTGTAATTTTTTTCCGAGTATTTTTTTAAATGAATACTTTCTCTGACCCCCATACTCGATCTCCTCAATCTCTTTTGGGTCTTGTGATGATGGTGGCCTTTTAATATATTGTTATAAATTTCTAATTATGATGAATTATAGAAGAGTAGAGTGTAATGGGATAAGAATAACATAAGAACGGCCAACCTGGGTCAAATCAATGGTTCATCTAGCCCAGTAGCCTTTCTCTAACAATTGCCAGTGCCAGATAACAGAGAGAATAAACAGAACTGGGCAGTTTTGTGTGATCCACAATCCGTTGTGTATTCCTCGCTTCTGGCAATTGAAAGTTTAGGAACACCCAGAACATGGGTTTGTGTCCTTGATCTTCGTGGCTAGTAGCCATTGATGGACCTATCCTCCATGAACTTACCTAATTCTATTTTGAACCCAGTTATAGTTTTAGCCTTCACAACATCCATGGGCAATGAGTTCCACAGGTTGACACTGTTTTGTGTGAAGAAATACTTCCTTATGTTAATTGTAAATCTGCCTATTAATTTCATCTGGTGACTTGTAGTTCTTGTGCTATGCGAAGGGGTAAATAACTCCTTATTCTCTCGGTCGTTGCCATTTCGCGGCTACCCTTGAAACACAGCCATCAGTACTGTCAGTCCCACCATTAATTAGGGATCTGGCCTGTTCTTCTGAGTGAGAGGCTCCACAGGAGTCTCTGGCGCAGAGGAGAGGTGGCCCCAGACAGAAGGCCTAGAAGGTCAGGGTGCTAATCGCCAACCAGACACAAGTGGCAAAGGGCTTGGTTGTATCCTATGTCGTGGGTTTCCCCCCATCAGCGGATCCATCTTGCTGACAATACTAGGGACTGTGGGAGTCCTAATCCAGACCAGGATCAGTGGATGAGTCTTGCTTGCCATCACCCAGCCATACGCGACCAGCCCCATCGGTATATTCAGAGGAGGAACGGGAGTCAGTTCCAGTGGTTCCGGGAAGAATCTTGTCATCAGATGAAGAGGTCACTCCATATCCTTCTCTGCCAGAACACCACCAAGAATTTGCGCACATGATAGTGGCAGAAATACAAATATAGCTGGAAGGAAATTCAAGATCCTTAGCACAACTTAATAGACATTCTTCAGCCCTCTGATCCCAGTCCAGTTATGCTCCCTATCAACGAGGCCATCATAGACCCATTGTGTTTGGGACATACCCATGGGACATACCCATTCTAGAGAGATGTAGAGCAGCTACTTGGAGCTGTTTACGTACTTTCACAAGACATTACGCCCTGGTACAGTCATCAACTGTGGCTACGGCTATAGAGACAGCAGTACCGCAATCAGCTATCGCTTCTGTGTCCTTGCACCCATCTCCTGTCTGACTACTGCTTGTTACTCTCCCATGTGTGGAATTAACATAAGGACCATCGCTCAAAGAAGAAATGGAGGTTACTTTCCTGTAACTGGAGGGTCTTCGAGATGCATGGTCCCTATCTGTATTCCGCTACCTGTCTTCCGTCTCCTTTGCTGCAGATGGGAATGGGAAACTGGAGAGGCGTTGGCCCACACTGCCCTTAGTGCCCTTCGAGGGGAGCGTGAGGAGAGCTAAGGCATTTGTCCCAGACAATGGACACTGCTTGCAAGAAATTCCAGATGCAGGCACGTGGTGCTCATGCGTACCTCACATGTGGAATACGTATAGGCACAACGCATCTTGAAGAACTTCAGGTTACAGGTTCGTAACCTCCATATCTCTTTCTTGAGAGGTAACAGCTAATTTAGACCCCATATTTTGTATGTAGAGTTGAAATTCAATATTGATAAGTGCAAAGTAATATACATTGGAAAAAATAATCTCATCTACCATTTTGTTATCCAGTCACCTAGTTTAGTGTTGTCTCTTTGTAACTCTTCTCAGTCAGCTTTGGACTTAGTTATCTTGAGTAATTTAGTATTGTTAACAGATTTTACCACTTCACTGTTTACCTCTTTTTCCATGTTGAGCAGCAGTGGTCCCCATAGAGATCCTTGGAGGATTCTGCTATTTACTGCTCTCCATTGTGAAAACCGACTATTTATTCCTACCCTTTGTTTCCTATCTTTTAACTGGTTACTGATCCATGCAATGACCTTCCTTCATATCCCATGACTGCTTAGTTTGCTTAAGAACCTTTGATGAGGGACCTTGTCAGAGGCTTTCTGAACGTCAAAGTACACTATATCAAATGGATCACCCTTGTTCACGTGCTTGTTGACTTTCTGAAAGGATTCTAATAGATTGGTGAGGCATGATTTCCCTTTAGAAAAGCTGTATTGACTCTTTCCCTCCATATCATGTATGTTTTGTGTCTGATAATTTTGTTTTTTTTGCTATAGTTTCAATCAGTTTGCTTGGTACTGAAGTTAGGCTTACTGGTCTGTAAAGATCACCTCTGGAGCCTGTATTTAAAACAGGTGTCACATTAGCTATCCTCCAGTCACCTGGCACAGAGGCTGATTTAAGAGAGAGGTTATATACCACAGTTAGTAGTTCTACAATTTCATATATCAATTGTTTCAGGACTCTTAGGTGAATACCATCTGGTCCTGGTGACTTATTAATGTTAAATTTATCAATGCGTTGCAAGCCATTTCTATTGACACCTCAATCTGGGACAGTTTCTCAGATTTGTAACCTAAAAAGAAAGAATGGTCTGGGCGTGGGGATCTCCCACACATCCTCTGCTATAAAGACCACTGCAAAGAACTCATTTAGCTTCTCCACAACAGCTTTGTCTTCCTTGAGTGCTCCTTTAGTACATTGATCATCCAGTGGCCCCACTGTCTGTTTGCCAGGCTCCCTGCTTCTGATGTACTTAATTTGTTTTCTGTTAGTTTTTGTGTCTTTATCTAGTTTCTCTTCAAATTCTTTCTTGGCCTGCCTTATTGTACTTTTTACACTTGACTTGTCAGAGTTTTATGCTTCTTTCTGTTTTCCTCACTACGCTTTGACATCCATTTTTTTAAAATGCCTTTTTGCTTCTTCTAGATGCATCTTTTACTGTGCTGATGAGCCATGGTGCATTTTTTGGTCTCTTACTGTTTTTTATTTGGGGTATACATTTAGTTTTAGCCTCTGTTGTGATGTTTTTAAGTACTCTCCCTGCAGTTTGAAGGCATTTCACCCTGGTGACTGTTCCTTTTAATATTCTTTTAACTAGCTTTCACATTTTTGTATAGTTCCCCTTTTTGAAGTTAAAATGCTACTATGATGGGTTTTGGGGTGATTGTTTTCTCTACAGGGATATTAAATTGATTTACATTATGGTTGCTATATTCACCTCTTGGGACAGATCCTGCATTCCTGGTAGGACTAAATCAGGAATGGGCTCTCTCCTTCTGGGTTCCAGGACAAGCTTCTCTAAGAAAAAGCCGGTTACTCACCTTTGTAACTGTTGTTCTTCAAGATGTGCTGTTCATATCCATTCCAGTTAGGTGCGCGCGCGCCGCGTGCATGTTTGTCGGAAGATTTTTACCCTAGCAAAAACTCGGTGGGTCGGCTGGGCGCCCCCTGGAGCGGCACCACCATGGCGCTGGATATATACCCCTGCCGACCCAACCGCCCCTCAGTTCCTTCTTGCCGGCTACTCCGACAGTGGGGAAGGAGGGCGGGTTTGGAATGGATATGAACAACACATCTCGAAGAACAACAGTTACAAAGGTGAGTAACCATCTTTTCTTCTTCGAGTGCTTGCTCATATCCATTCCAGTTAGGTGATTCCCAAGCCTTACCTAGGCGGTGGGGTCGGAGAGAGACATAGCGGAATGCAACAAAACTGCTGAGCCAAAGGCTGCATCATCCCTGGACTGTTGAACCAGAGCATAATGCGAAGCAAAGGTGTGGACTGAAGACCAGGTAGCTGCGCGACATATCTCCCTAGATAGGTACATGAGCCAGGAAGGCGACAGATGAAGCCTGAGCTCTGGTAGAATGCGCAGTGATGTGGCTTGGGGAAATATGAGCCAAATAATAACAAATGTGGATGCACGCATTCACCCAAGATGAGATCCTCTGAGAGGAAACAGGTAGGCCTTTCATTCGTCTGCTACCGTGACAGAGTTGGATTTGGGGCATTTTATGAAACGGTTTTGTCCACTCAATATAAAATGTGAGCACTCTTACGCAGACGTTCAGGGAGTGCAATTGTCGCTCCCGTTGCGTTGAGTGTGGCTTCGGGAAGAAGACCGGGAGAAAGATGTCCTGGTTAATATGAAAGGACAAAACCACCTTAGGAAGGAATGCCTGGGTGTGGTCGCAACTGCACCTTGTCCCTGTGGAACACAGCATATGGCGAATCCACGTAAGAGCCCTAAGCTCGGAGACCCGTCTGGCCGATGTAATGGCTACGAGGAAAGCTGTCTTCCAAGACAGGTATAGTAGCAAGCAGGTTGCTAACAGCTCGAATGGGGGAGACGTAAGTCTGCGTTAAAACCAGGTTGAGGTCCCAGGTCAGCGCTGGCAAGCATACTTGAGGGTTAAGCGCTCCAAAACCCTTTGAGGAACCTCGAAACCATAGGGTGTTGTGAACACGAACGACCACACCTTCGCCTGGGTGGATCGCGTAGAGATGGCTTGCCAAGTGTACCCTCAGTGATGATATCTGCTAGGCCTGCTGTTGAAGAGGGACCAGAGGGTAGTCCAAAATAGAGTGTGGGATCGAGACCTCAGTGGGGGTAAGATTAAGCGTTTCTAGCACCCAGCAGGAGAAACGCTTCCACCCTTGGCCAGGTACGTTGACCAGGTGGAAAGGCTTCCTGCCTACCCAGAGAACTTGTCATACTGATTCAGAGCGAACGTTAACTCTGACTGGTTTAGCACGATGCAGCAGCCACCGCCGTGAGATGAAAGAGCCTGCAGGTCCGCTGGTGGCGAAGTGTCTGCCATTGGTCCTTAGTTATGAGGTCTGGGTTGGAGTTGGCTGGGTAATTGGGTTGGCTATCGATCAAGGTTTGAGCAATCTGTGGTGTGGTACAGTGCTGCCTGGGCCACGCTGGAAGCGTATCATGATGATGGCGCGCTCTGTCCCTGCGTGGAGTTTCAGCATGGACCTTGTGAACCAGTGGAATGACGGTGGAGGCCATCAAAGTAGACTGGCTCTTCCACGGCAGTCATCAGAGAAGCTCTTCGTAGAATCGATCCGATTGGAGAGACCTTGGATAGGAGAGAAACCCATCTGGCTATTCCTGTTACTTTCTCGCGCTGGGAGAGCGAACAGGTCTATGTGGGGAAATCCCCACTTTTGGAAAAGACAGTGCATACGTCGCGGGCGGATTGACTCACTAGTGAGACATCGAGGAAAGACCTGCTGAGTCAATCCGCGCAGGTGTGTTGTTTCCGAACGCCTGGGAGATCAAAGGACCGCTACCAGATCTGATAGATATCGAGTGGGCTATGCAAAAGTCCCAGAGTTGGATGGCCTCCTGACAAAGGGGGGAGGACCGTGTCCCTCCCTGTTTGTTTATGTAGTACATGGCCGTTGTGTTGTCTGTAAACACTGAGACACGACGGCCTCGCAACTGTTGCCGGAACGCCTGGCACGCCAGGTGGACTGCTCTCAGTTCTCGGACATTTATGTGTAACGCCAGCTCCTGAGAAGACCAAAGGCCTCGAGTACGAAGGTGACCGAGGCGAGCACCCCAGCCGAGAGATGACGCGTCCATCGTCAGGGACATTGAGGGCTGGGGCGGATGGAACGGCATCCCTGCACACACCAGATAGGGAGTTAGCCACCATTCTAGGGAGCCTAGGGTGCTCGAGGGAATGGTGAGCATCGTGTCTATTGGGTCCCTGCCCGGGCGGTATACCGAGTTGAGCCAAACTTGGAGAGGACGGAGACGGAACCTGGCGTGTTTGGTTACAAACGTGCAGGCAGCCATGTGACCCAGGAGACCGAGACAAGTGCGACCCGAGATAGTCGGGAAATTCTGTAGACCTCGGATGATCGTTGCCATCGCCTGAAACCGTGGCTGTGGTAAGCAGGCTCTGGCTAGATTGGAGTCCAGGATAGCTCCTATGAAGTCTAACCTCTGCGTGGGAACGAGAGTGGATTTTTCTATATCGATCATCAGGTCTCGACGTGTGACTAGGTCCTTGACGATGTCCGCATGCTGAGTGACTTGTTTCTCGGAGGTCCCTCGGATGAGCCAATCGTCCAGATACAGAAAAACGTGTATCTGACGTCAGCGGAGGTAGGCGGTGACTACGGCAGTACACTTTGTAAATACCCTTGGGGCTGTAGAAAGGCCAAACGGCAGGACCGTAAACTGGAAGCCCTGACGGTTGGCTACAAAACGGAGGTATCTCCTGTGCGGAGGAAAGATGGCGATGTGAAAGCATGCGTCCTTTATATCGAGGGCTGTCATAAACAGATAGCTAAGGGTTAATGTTTCTTTCACCTGTAAAGGGTTAACAGAGGGAACCAGACACCTGACCAGAGGACCAATCAGGAAACCGGATTTTTCAAAGCTCAGGGAGGGAATGTTTGGGTCTGTGTCTTTTGTCTGTCTCTCGGCTATGAGAGGGATCTTTCTATCTTCAAGCTTCTAATCTTCAGTTTCCAAGTTGAGTATAAAGGTAGAAAACAATAGGCTTTTATTGGTTTGTTTTTTTGTATTTACATGTGTGTAGTTTGCTGGAATGTTTAAATTGTATTTCTTTTTAGCAATTGACCCTGTATTGTCAACTTGATACAGAGACTATGTTTATGTCTTTTTCTTTCTTTTATTATAAAGCTTTCTTTTTTAGACCTGTTTGAGTTTTCTCTGGGTAGGCTAAGGAACGAAGGGAAAGGAAATTCTCTTTGTGTTAGATCTACGGAGGGTGGATCTGAACAGCCTCAGGGGAAGAAGGAAGGGGGAGGGGAGAGATACTTAATCTCTCGGTGCTTGTGTTTCACAAGGACTTGAAGCTGTATCTTCCAGGGAAGCTGGAGGGGGTAAAGAGGAGGACAAGGGGAGGGGGTTTATTTCCCTTTGTTGTAAGACTCAGGGGCATCTGAGTCTTGGGTCTCCTCAAAACGTTCCTTGGGAACCCCCAAGGGAGTCAGGCCCTGGAAATTCCTGGCTGGTGGCAGTGATATCAAATCTAAGCTGGTAATTAAGCTTGGAGGTTTCAGGCTAGTTTCTCCATTTTCTGAAACGCTAAGGTTCAAATCTGAGCAGTAAAGCTACGACATAGGGGCGGCATACCAGTCTCCAGAATCCAAGGACGGGATAATGGTCCCCAGGGATACCATGCGGAACTTCACTTTATGATAAACTGGTTGAGTCCTTGCAGGTCTAGGATAGGTCTGAGACCTCCCTTCGACTTGGGATTAGGAAAATAACGGGAGGAAACCCCTTGCCCCGTTCGTCCATCGGTACCTCCTCTATGACTCCTATGGCGAGAGCATCTGCACCTCTTGTAAGAGGAATGCTCATGAGAGGGGTCCCTGAAGAGGGACAGGTGGAGGCTGGGGTGGGGGTGTGGAAATAAATTGGAGGTGGTACCCATATCCACTGTGCGTAGGACCCAGTGATCTGAAGTTAACTGGAAACCACGCCGGGAGGAAGTAGGAGAGACGGTTGGAGAAGGAGGAGAGGATCCTGGCCTGTAACTGGTACGCCGCCTCATAAACTCGGCGCGCACCTTCAGAAGTTCGTCTTTGGTCCCGGTGGTGGTTTCGAGGACCTTGATTTTTCACCCTTGGGGTCCTGACGGTCATCTGCGACCGCTCTCGGCTGCGCCGCCTGCCAAAGTCTGTCTTTGTCTAGGCGCAGAGTAACCTGGGCGTGAGGCTGGGGACGGAAAGGCCTGCGTTGGGTCACCGGCGTATGCATGCTCGAGAGAGCGCATTATGACCCTGTTGTCCTTCAGCTTTGCAGCCTGGGGTCAGTCTTTTCCGAGAAGAGGCCTTGCCATCAATGATAAGTCCTGAATGGTATACTGCAGCTCCGTGGGAGGTTTGAAACCTGAAGCCATGAGATGCGCCTCATGACAACCCCCGAGGCCAGAGTCCCGACTGCTGAGTCTGCTGCATCCAACGAGGCCTGGAGGAAGTTCTGGCCACCTTTTTCCCTTCCTCCAAGAGGGCAGCGAACTCTTGGCGGGTAGTCTTGAAGGAGAACTCCTTAAACTTACCCACCGCCCACCCAGGTGTTATAATTATAGCGGCTAAGCAAGGCTTGTTGATTTGCCACCCGGAGCTGTAGGGCCCCTGCCGAGTACACCTTGCGGCCGAGTAGGTCCATTCGCATAGCCTGCTTCGATTTCGGGGCTGGCGCCTGCTGGCCGTAGCATTCCCTCTCATTAACGGACTGAACGACTAGTGAGCAGGGAGGAGGATGGACATACAAATTCTCGTACTCTTTAGAGGGCACCATATATTTACGCTCGACTCCCCTGGCTGCAGGAGGAATAGAGGCTGGGGACTCCCATATAGTATCGGCATTGGCCTGGATGGTCTGAATAAAAACGGTAGGGCCACTCTAGTGGGGGCATCCGCGATAGAATGTCCACTACCGTCTCCTTAACCTCCGAGACCTCCTCCACCTGGAGGTTCATATTGAGTGCTACCCTCCTTAGGAGGTCCTGATGGGCTCTCAGGTCGATCGGAGGAGGGTCCGAGGAGGATGTTCCTGCCACGGCCTCAGCTGGAGAAGAGGAAGAGGAGATGCCGGCGATGAGCCGGTCCTGGGTGGTCTGTTGCTCTTGGGCGATCTGCTCCAGAGGAACCTGGGAGTCTAGTGGGTGAACTGGGGCTTCCTCCCAGGTCGGAGGGGGATGGCTAATCGTCGCCTCTGGCACTCGGTGTTCTGATGAGACAGAGCGGGAAGGAACTACTGGTACACCTTGGGCCTGGTGGTACGCGCAAGGTGTCCAGAAAGACCACTGATGGGGTCCTTGGTCCTGGGTCTGGGTCTCTTGGAAGACTCTGGTGAGCACATCAGAATCGCGGTCCTGATCATAAGAGCTGTCCGCGTGGGACGACACTGATGCATGTCTGGATGGCCATGGAGGTGCTGAAACGCCCTGGGCTAAGTCTCTGTCTCTAACGGACCTTGCCCTACTCGGCACCGGGGACCGGTACCAGGAGGCGTACCGGTACCGGGAACGAGATCGGGACCTGTGACCGGAGCAGTGCCGGGAGGTCGACGTTGGGAGAGGCTACGGGAGTCACGGTGCCAGGAGCAGTGCTAGGAGCTGGAACGGTGCCGAGAGTAGTGGGCCGGCGAATGGGATACTGACCGGTGCCGCGAGTGCGACCGGTACCGGGGAGGAGAACGGTACCGGGACGGTGAGCGGTGTCGGGAGCGGGAGCGCCGATGGGACCTGGAGGGTCTGCAGGACCGTGATCATAAATGGTGCCGCTCTGCTGTGCCGACAGAGGATGGTCTTATCGAGGCAGGCTTGCCGATAGACTGTATTCCCTGCACCGGCGGTACCGGGGGTTGAGGCAGCGTCGACTCTGTCACGGCAATCAGATCCCTCGCCGTTGAGAATGTCTCCGGCGTGGAGGGAATAGTAAGTTCAACCACGGCACATGCCGGGGAGCTGTCAGGCACCGGACTCGACGGCCCTCGTGGGACCGGAATTGAAAGTGCCGACGTCATCGGTGCCACGGCAGGCGTCGGTGCCGGGCGATCCGAGTTAGACGAGCTCTCTGGCTGTGATGCAGGTGGCATGAAAGCAGCAGGAGTCTTAGGCTTTCTTGACTTTGGGGAGAGGGAGCGGTGCTGAGTCGACTTCAGTGCCGGCGACGGCCGGTGCCGAGAGGCCTTGGCAGTAGTGGCGTGGTCCGGTGCCGAGGAGATGTTTCTGCCCGCCGATTGACTAGCGCTCGGTGCCAAAGACGGAGGGGTAAGAGCCGCCTCCATAATGAGCTGCTTTAGCTGAAAGTCTCGCTCCTTTTTTGATCTCGGCTTAAAAGCCTTGCAAATGTGACACTTATCTGTCAGATGAAATTCCCTGAGGCACTTAAGGCAGGAGTTGTGTGGATCTCCTGTCGGCATTGGCTTATGACAGGCCGAGCACGGTTTGAAACCCAGTGAACCGGGCATGGGCCCAGGCACCGGGTGCGGGGAAGGGGCTAATCCCCGAACCCCTCTTAACTATAACTATATAACTATATGAACAATAAAAATTAACTATACACTAACTTTGAACTATATGCACAACAAAATAACTAGAGAACTACGAGTAGCTAGGGAGGTGGTGGTCAGTGAAACTGCACTCCACTGTTCCAATGACTGACATGGGCAGTAAGAAGGAACTGATGGGCGGTTGGGTCGGCAGGGGTATATATCTGGTGCCATGGCGGCGCCACTCCAGGGGGTGCCCAGCTGACCCACCGAGTGTTGCTAGGGTAAAAATCGTCTGACGAACGTGCACGTGGCGCACACACACCTAACTGGAATGGATATGAGCAAGCACTCGAAGAAGAACCATCATTTAATATGTCTAGAAAGTTTATCTCTGCATCCCTTCCTGAGGTGATATGTAGCCAGTCAATATGGGGATAGTTAAAATCCCCAATTTTTATTGTGTTTTCTGTCTTTGTAGCCTCTTTGAGCTAGAAATATGCACTTGTGGGAAAAACTGCCCTTAAGAGCTTTTGAAAATCCTGTTCTAGGTGATTAACAGAAATAAAACTGAGACAAAAGAATCAAAGGCAATATGGTCAGGTAAAAATCAGTGCCAGAATTAAAATCTGTCTTTCATAGCAAGCTGAAAGACACATCTGAAAAAATTAGGTTAGGAGTTTATTTTCTTTGCATGAAGGACCAGGCCTGCACATGTTATTACTGACTTCCATTGAAACAATACAAATAACTAGTTAGGAAAAGATTACGTAAGAGTGAAAGCGGGTGCAGAAGGCAGGCATAGACATAGGGTAAATACCTGACAGGAGTGAGTGATCATTGTAATTATGGGACACTGTTTACCACAGGAAGGGAGATTATATATGCTTTGCTTTCCTTTGTGGTGACCCTGCCTGCCTCCTGACGCCTGACTCATGGTCTGCCCTCTGGCCCGTCTCAGACTCTGGCCCTCTGGGACCCAGCTCAGCCTGACTCCTGCTGCGACCGCTAGATTTGACCACCCATGACCCAGTTGTAACAGCTCACTCCTGCATCTATTCTGCTACAAAATACTACAGACTCTCCTAGAAACCAAGATTCGAGGGAGGGGGGCATGTTTCCAGCCCCTTACCGAGTTGGACATGTTGTTTTGGGCAGCTGGAGCTCTTGGATTTGCAAGAATCCAGCCAGTTACAGCAGTCTTTTTGTGTCTCTCTTAAATCAGCCTGCAGGTTTGCTTTCTCATTTGGGCAGTCCAAATGGCTTGTTGTGACACATCTATATTCATGTGCTTGCTGGACAGAACTGCCTTTTCAGGGCAGTTTTCCCACAAGTGCCTATTTCCATGTGGTTGGTGGCAGGTATACACAGGAACAAACTACTACTTTGAGTCAACTTCCTTATCTGTTAAGAGTTCAGTTTCCATTGAAGTCAGTGGGAGTTTTGGGTGTGTAAGGAGAGTCAATTTGAACTCATGTATTGCTTTTTATTTTCTCACAGACAGAATGATATGTAATACATATGATTAACTCTGTGACAAATCATTCTTCCTACAAAGTATGCAGATGGATTTACGCACTTTTAGATAGTATATTTTCCAATTTGAAGAAAATAAAAGGAAACCCCATCATCTTACATTTAAATCTGGGGCTAATCTATTGTCTTTGATCTGCAGCCAACTATCCTCTTACATACTGGGTAATATCCCCATCTGCTCCATGCTATATATTACTAGCACCGACAATGCACAGTACACTTTAAAAAGTTTAGTTGAAAAGTTCAAAAAATAAAAATGACAAAGCAATGAATGTCTTGCCTACCATATTCTCTAACCTGATCAGACTTTTAGAAAAGGTGAAAATAGTTAACATTTCTGCTATATGTTTCTCTCATTTCCAGAAAAGAAAGGCGAAGGTGTGTTTGCAAAGCAATACCTTGATTCTGACTTCTGTTTTGTTTAAGAGTTTAATTAGTTCCACAATAAGCAGTACGGTTGTAAAACCTTTGAAGTGGGAGAGAGGAGGGAATGCATATCTGCCAAATGGAGAGGAACTCTGGATAAACTCTGCTGGTCTTTGCTTTACCTTAATAACTGAACCTTTGACTTGAAGAAAGCATGGATAAAAAACCCATTGGTCTCAGTATGTTACAAAAACGAGAGCGAGAAACATTAGTGTGTCGTTCTGCTATTCTGGAGTTTTTCACAAACAGTGGTTAAACAGTACAAAGAAATTATTACCTTTCTCTGATTCTTAAAATATTTTATTTTTTATTGTGTGTTTGTTTGTTAAAAACAGAAAACAAACAATGTCAGACTCGGCTTTTTAGGTAGTTTTCAATATAGCAGTAGGGAATACTGTAAAGAATACAGTTTCCAAAACGTTTTGTTTGTCAAACTTTGGCTTTTCATTTCAGTAGCATTCAAGTCCTCTTGTCCAGAAACCTCTGCCAGAATGAAAGACTGTGATTAGGTCAAATCAGAAGTTAATATGCTGGTATTGTAACAAAATTTCTTTTGTTTTTATTTTCAAAAACATCAGATGAATTTAAAGCAATACCTTGGTTTAATAGCTGAGGTTTTTTACATGTCAGAACCAAACTACTACTATTTTTGGAATAGGAAAAACAGTGGAAAGGTTTTTCAAGTCAAGCTTCTGGGCGTGATTTAATAAACAGAAAGAGAAGTATTAATGAGTTTCTACTGTACATTACACACAATTTGCATTACTTTCAGATAATTGAAAGACGTGATCATTAATTGCGAGGCCCATTGTGGATCATTGAATTTTGTGCATTAGCTAATAACTGGATTTTATAGTATGTTTGATTTTCTTTTTATATATCACAGAATTCATATTTTCCTTAATTTGTTTTGACAAATATGGGTTTGAGGTTTTTTTTTTAAAAAGTTGTCTGTATATCATGAATTTAGTTACAAATATATTGTAGTACCTCGTGACCTGTTATGTTGTTTATTTTGTTGGGTCTTGAAGAAATACAGTACTTTTAGCCATTTATCTTCGGAGGTGCTGTTCCTTGCGATATAAAGTAGTCAATCAGTTCTAAAGGTAGATTGTCCCTTCTGTAGAGGTAGTGATGGAGTGTTTTGATTTTAATTATTTATAAGAAATTTTAGCACAAATGAATATGTACGTTGCTGTAATCTGTAGAAGTAGAGATGTTAGTAAGATGAGCCCTTATGAAAGATCTGCTCTAATTCCCTACTGAAGACCAGGTGACTCTTCCTTTTGGTTTCAGTGGGTGTGTGACTGGGCCATCATTACTTCTCAGTAAGTGTTCAATAGCAGAGTGAGACTTTTGGACAAAATTTTCAAATGTGGTTAAAAGTTAGGTTCCTCAGTGATTTAGGCCTTACTCAAAACAGGACTTAGGCTTCTAACTAAACCAAAGTCACTTATGCATAGGGCTGCAATTTAGTCATGGAATCCAGCACTGGCTGGGAGCTGCAGGGTCCCCTGCCGCCTGTGAAGACAGGGAGATGCGGGCAGCAGGTGGACCCCCATGGCTCCCAACAGTAGCGGGGACCCCCAAAGCTGCTGGCCACCGTGGGTGGCGGGGGGGCCCCTGCTGCTCAGAGCCGCCAGCAAAGGGGGACCCTGGAGCTCCGAGCCCCCATGGATATTTTTAGTAAAAGTCAGGGGCAGGTCATGGGCTTCCATGAATTTTTCATTGTTGCCCGTGACCTGTCCATGACTTTTACTAAAAATATTTGTGACAAAATCTTAGCCTTACTTATGTACTTTGAAAATCAGGCCACTAATTTGTGTTTAATTTTCAGAGGCACTAATGTAGTCAAGTTGAAGTCAATAGGCTCTATGGGTGTTCAGTACCTCTGAAAATCTGGCAGTTAATGTTGGTGGTGAAATGTGGAGTCATAAGGTGTGGATTTTCACAAGTATCTAGTGATTCTGGGTGTCTAAATTTTGGTGCCCAAGCGAGAAGCTGTACATTCAGTTCCAAATGTTACAATTACTGCATTTATAGCACTTCCTTCAGTGATCATTGTGCTTTTTTTTTTTTTAATCCACAGATGATGGTTACCATACTGCATGGTGCTAGCCATAACTATGGATTCTGGAAGAGAAAGGTGACGAGCAGAGAGAATTTCCAGGGAAGGAAAGGAAGAAAAATGATCTGCAGCGAAAGATGTGACACAATCCAATGGCTGGAGGTTGAAGCTAGACTGGAAATTCAGAATGGAAATAAGGTGTACCTTCTTAACAGAGAGAATAGTTAACCATTGGAACCACTTACTAAGGGTTGTGGTGGATTCTTCATTTTAAAATGAAGATGGGATGTTTTTCTAAAATATGCTCTAGACATTCTATGGTCAGTGTTTTACAGGAGGGCAAAACAGATGATCACACTGATCCCTTCCCGTCTTGGAATCTATGAATTATTAGTTGGAGTTGAACTTCTTTGTTTCTCCCCAAACAACAAAATCATCTGTAAACAGAAAAAGTTTCATTACTAAAACTGTTTGTGTTCAGGGAATTGTGTCAAACTGACCCTGATAGCCATCTTTAGGACTATTATTCCTGAGCTTGGCTCTACCTTGGCTCATACTAAATTATTTATTAGGCCTGTCACTCCAAAATCAGTACCAGGCAAGATAAGATAATATAATTACCCAGCTTCGTCCTGTTAACCCTTTTTAAATAGTGGCATGGTATTAGCTTACTTCCAGTCTTATAAAACTTCTCCTGTGTTCCAAAACTTGTTGAAAATCAATATTAATGGTCCAGTGAGCCTCTCAGCCAGCTCTTTTAAAACTCCTGGGTGCAAGTTATCTGGACCTGCCGATTCAAAAATGTCTAACTTTAGTAGCTGCTATGATACTAGTGAAATGGAAAATGTTGTCAATAATAAGGCAAAAAAAGCAGAAGTGTTCAATAAATATTTCTGTTATGGGTTTTCCCCCCCTACAGTACAGAACAATCCCATCATATGACAATTCTACCATTTCCATCTAGTAATGGACCAGTACCTTTGTTAGGATTCTTTTTTGTTCCTAATATACTTTAAAATTTGCAGCATTTTTAATTTTTTGGCGCCAAATTCCCATAGGAGTAGTCTGTGACCAGCAGATGCAAGGACAATAGAAAGAATTTAATTTACCAAAATAATTGAAATTGGCGTGATTATGTGGTTTTATTTTGACAATTTATTTCAAAATACCTGTCAGCAAGAATGTGTGTAACAAAAATTTACCCAGGAGTAGAGAGTTATAAAAAAAACAAAAAACACCCTTATGACAGTGCAGTTCCTGTTTCTCTGCCCCCCCCTGCCCGACAGAACCCAGCTGGGGGAGGGTCAGACATCCACAACCCCTCCCACCAGAGCCCAGTTGTGCACCCCCTTCTTGCCAGTACATCAAAACTCCCTCCCCACAGAGGTCAGATGTGGGGCCCCCCTTGTTCAGGTACCTGCACCCCTTCTCCGCAGAGCCAAGCCACAGGGCCACCCCTAGTCCAGACACCTGCCTTTAAAGCCCAGGGATCCAGAGGGAGAAACAGCCTGATGCTTGGTCCCAGGCTTGCGTAGCGTTTCCTGTGCGCTGCCGTCTCCTTCTCTCAGAGCGTGCGGGGAACTGTGGCTGCCGGGTACCCTCCAGCTCCTCTTCCCCCTCCACCTGACAATGTCTTCTATGTGCTAGCTGGGCTCTGCCAGGTCCAGTGGCCCCTAGTGGTGGCTAGCAGGACTGCAGCCCATTTTGGGGTGTGTGGGAGGGAATTCTGCATGCACAATGTCTGCAAAATTCTGCATTGCGCAGTGGTGCAGAATTCCCCCAGGAGTAAGACTTCTCTTTATGACCCTTAGCTTCCATTATCAATTTTCTACAATTTCTAGCTTCTGATTTATGCTCATAACAAATTGAAAAAAGGGGAAGTTGACAGTAATAACTTTTTGTATTTTTTATAGCTGCTGTCCCTTCCTTTTATTCCTCGATTGTGGCTTTTTGGGAATCTAGTAAAGCCGTATTGATGAAAAAAGTAAATGATATTGCGAAATGTTCAAAAACACTTTTTCCTCATTAAATTTCTACGCCTAGCTGATTTGAAGTTCTCTGTTTTCTCCTGGCTGTTGCTGGCTGTTTACTTTAGTGGAGATCTTCATGAAAATTCCTGATACGTTCCATTGAAGTTACAGGACCGAGATTGAAAAGGAGGCTGTTTAAAACAACCCCGACCACGGCTTCCTTCGGTGCCTTCTGTTTTTTCATGATCTGTTACATAAATTACTCTACACTTGGAACACTTTTCTGCAGGGCAGAATGTGATACCTATTGTTAACTTGTAGACTGACTGACTTAGTTGGTGTATTCTCTCCTGGTTGTACCTGATACCAGCAGTCTCCCTGGACTATCAGAAGTACGTTGTTTAAAAATATAGGGGTTATTAAATGATTCATCTTTTCTTAAAATTATATTTTTCAAACAGTTAGTTTCCATTGGTAATTTCTGTTCAAGCTTTTCAAATTGCATCTGCGGTGCAAAGAATCTCTTCTATCAGGATTTCTAAATCACATGTTGTAAACCTTCCTGTCGCAACTAAATAATACTGCACCAAGTTGAGCATGAACTCCTTCGGCAGACCACTTTCTTGATCCTGCTCCTGTTTTAATCCTCATCTGTTCCTCCCGTTTCTCAGGTTCTTTAGGGAATTGCTTTGGCCAAGAGGAGTAAAGACATACAGCAGGATCTATAGAGGACAAGCATGAAATTCTTATTTCTTTCAGATGTGTGCTTCACACCCTAGGGCAGCTGTAAAGAAGGCTCTATCTCCCACTCCCTCAGGTTTATTTTTGTGCTTTTTTTTTGTGTTAAATGGGCACAGGTGTGTCTTTAACAGAGACAAGCAATTAGGCTAGCTTGGGCTTGTTCTACTCGGCAACGAAACGGTTAATCTTTTCTCTCCCAAGCCCATGTGAGTGGTTTGTGCTTAAAAGTGATCTGCTGAATCTTGAGGGTGTGGTATTTTTTATTGCAACGTAGATTAAATGAACTGACAATCTTAGTTTCAGGATTTTGCATTTCAGCAATCTAACCCTCAACTAAGGAGATATTTTTAATGGGTGAAAAGGGGCTGGTGGAATTCCAGCTGGAAAATCACTGGGAGAAGAATGGAATTATACAAAATAATTTTGTATATCAGGCCCAGTTATGTATGGCTCTTCATAGCTTTTCAGCTTGGGTACTCCTCCTAGGGCCATCCCAAAATAACTGACTAAGGAGATTTTTGAAACTCTGGGAAATGTTATTTCCTAGAAATTTAGGTAGGATAATGGCAGCTATTTTAAAATATAATCTGCCAATAGAGGTGAATCACTCAGTTTCATTTGCTAAAAGTTGAAGTAAAGTGTTATTTTAAACATTATTCAAAGCCAGTGTAAAAAACTTGAATCTTGCTTGTGTGGAAGTAGTCAAACCATGTTAGAAATGTGTTTTGTACTGGTTTTTATTGTGCTGAAGAAACTGGATTGTCCTCCCCCAATTTATGTTTTCATAAACTACAGTTGACCTCGTACCTCGATGGAATGAATGATATTCTATAGACTCAAATGCCTTTCAACATGAACAACGAGGTGAAACAGGTGGGTCTTACGTAGCCCCTGGGCTCTTTAACATCTTCTACATCATTCCTTCTTCATGCATTTAAGGACAGCAATGATGGCATTTATTTGTGAGCTAGACTAGAGGGAGGCTTGTTCAATATCACATGGTTTAGAGCAAAAGCCAAGGAGAAAGAGCTGGTTCTGAGAGATTTCCCCTTTGTGGGTGACACAGCCTTGGTTGCCCACAGTGAATCTTCCCTGAAAAATCTTTTTGTTAAGCTGAAGAGCCAAAGCTCTTGCATGATACAGAAAATCTACCAGAAGACTGATCATATACCGAAGGGTGGAAGAACCAATGCCTGACATCACTCTGGAGGGTAAATCTCTTGGCATTGTCAACAACTTTTGCTATGATTGGCAGGACTCTTGACCCTCAGATTGAGCTAATGGGATTGGAAAAGCAGCTAAGAATTTTGGGCGGTTAGAGAAACGTCCATGGAATAACAGAAAACTGTTAACTCCGGTGAAGATGTGAATCTACGAGAGCACTTGTGTGCTGTCAGAAATGTGGGCTACACGTGGTAGGCACAGCTGGAGGCTGAATAGCCTGCACATAAATTCCAGGATCTTGTGTAGGCATCTTAAGTGGGAAGACAAAATACCAAACACAGAGATGCAGGAGTGTGCAGGACTGACGCACTTAGAAACCACGATCAAGAAGAGGAGGTTGCGATGGCTCGGTCATGACGGAAGAATGGGAGGAGACCGTATCGCCAAGAATATTTTTTTAAAGTGAGTTTTGAGATGGCTCTAGAAAGTGGTTGCCTTTTATGATGATCCCCCCCCCCACATATGTGCAAAAATTTGATGCTGAACGACTTCATATATGTAAAAAGCTGGGAGGAGTGAGCAGAATCCTATCAAATCTGGAGGGACTATCTGGCAGTGGGTGCAGCTCATCATGAAGCAGCTTTCACACAGAGCATGAAAACAAAGTGAGAAAGAAAGAAGTGTGCTGTAATCTTGGACTCCGACACAGACAACGCATGGATTTGAAATTTGTAATAAGCTGTGTCACTCTTGAATCACCTTATGGCTGACAAGTCCAATGCATCAGGCACATGACTGGATCAGCGGTTGCCTGTGGTAGGTCAGTGTGGATATAAACATGTTTAGAGTTTGATGGATCTGAACAGTGTTCTAATAAATCCTTTTAGTTGGAAGCATCTTCAGTTTGTAGCTGTTTAAAGATAGGAGCCCAGCCACACTGGGCTAATGATCCTTACATGCTGTTTTGTATTACTGAGCCCCTGCTTGACCTGGAAACTGAAAAGAGCAAGAGTCTTTAATGCTCTCCTATTGATGAACCTACAAGTTGAGACAGTGACCATTTTAGCAAAAAGAAAAAAAACATTGACTCAATGTTCTTTAGTTAAGGTGGTGTCTTCCGTTAAGGACAAAGAATGATTAGTAAGAGGATACTTTCAGTGCTCTTCTCCTAGCCCTTAATTATTTTTCTGGTACTGAGTATTGTTGCCATGAATCCTTGTTAATCTTCTTTGAAGAATACAAAGCTGTTTTCCGCCCCCAGAAAGTCAGTCCTTGGAACTGCAGACCTCTAGCCAGCAAGATCAGATGTACTTCCTGTACCTATGCTTTCTTCTTTTCTTTAAAAACAGATTTGCATTTGTGGCAAATCTCACATACAGAACTGGTTAGAGCCATAGGTTTGTATCCTTTGAGCATGTCTGTATTTATATGCAAAGATAAGTAGCTTTTGTACATTAGTTTGATTAGTTTGCTATGCTATTCATTTTCAGGTTTGTTTTTTTAAACTAAAATGGAACAAGAATCCTGTACTGTTTATGCAATGTAAATATCCACACTTACTTACTTACTTACTTTTAGATACCACCAAACTTGGAGGGGTTTGAATGCCTCAGCTCAGTTGCCTTTGTCCCTTAGTTCAGGCTGAGGCTTTGTCTACACCTAATGCTTAGGCCAGCCTAGGTACATCACTCAGGGGTGTGGATTTGTCACATCCTTGAGAGACGCAGTTAAGCCAACCAAAGCTTCACTATAGACAACAAGGGGGTGGATATACTGGAAGATAAAATCCTTCAGTCTCTGCAGCAAGTGTTTACACTGCAGAAGGCCAGCTGCCACAGGCTGGGTGCACAGACAGTCTCATTCACGTATCCAGATATGTGTACAGCCCCACCATCCTCCTTTCAGTAATAGTGAAAATAGGTGTGATCACAAGTAAAAAAAAAAATCAGTGACAGGCCTATATTTTTGAACCATTTACTATATATGTCAGATGGATAAGTACGGTAACTCCTCACATAACTTAAGGTTGTAGTTATGGGGAAATTATATTAAGCAAAATGATGTTAATTTTTATGTTCCTGAAAAATGTGACCTGAATACAAATATGATGGGGGGGGGGGGAGTTAGTAATGATGATTGTAGGATTGAATTGTTTAAAACTTGTATGCCTTTTGTCTGGCAAAAAGTTTTTTCCTGGAACCCAACTGAGCATGAAGCTTGGTTGAGGTGGTGGAGTCAGCGTGTGGATTGTCGGGCTGCACCTCTTGCTGAACTTTCTAAACAGCTAGAGAGTGTTGTTTTTCCTTTCCTTTTTTTTCTCTTGGTAAATTTCTTTCTTTAGATGACCAACTCCCCCAATGACTGACTTGCTATAATCAATCACATGGGAGCTGCGTTCCCTGTCAGAATCATCAGCAAGCCAGCCTTAACCTGCCTCTTCTCTCCCCCACCCCCTTTACTCTGCAGGATGGGTCCTTGCTCCTCCTCCCTCCCTCCTGCGGCAATCAACTGGTTTGCTATGTTCAGGGGGGAGGAGCAATGACTTGACATGCAGGCTCCCCCTGCCTCCTGAACACAGCAAACCAGCTGATTACCCTGGGCAGGGAGTGCATGTAGGAGAACTGATTGTTCACAGCTGGCAGCCCCCAGGCTGACATTATCAATCACAATCAATCAAAGCAAAGCATTGCACAGCTTTAAATGGAGCATGTTCTGTAATGAAGCAGGGATGTAAGATTGAAACAATGTTAAGTAAGTGGGGAGTTACTGTATTTGCTATAATTCCACTTTTAAGGAAATCAAACAGGCATCCTACCATTGATAACTAGTTTAGTTTATATAGGTAAGTAAGTCTAGTTTATATATATATATAGACTGACTAGAAGGGCATTATCTAAAAAGTCAGGACATTCTGTATGATGAAGTTTGTCAGCACTTGCCATGGTTTGCTCCCACAGCTGTGGCTGATCTACTGATGTAATTTAAAGAGACTTTGAAGAAGGCTGTTTTTCTTAGATTTTGGCCACGCAGAAATGTCTTCTTCTGGAAGCTGGTTTCACATGGTGGCTTAGATTTTCCCATCTTTGTATCTAGCACCATTTGAAATCAGTGTTCTAGGAGCAAGAATTGCAGCATGGGAAAAGAAGATCCCAGAAGCAGCCTGCTAACTTCATCAAATGGATCAACTCTTCAGGTTAGTTTTAGCCTGGTAAATAGCCTGAGTGGCAAGTTTTGAAGCATCCCCGGTGTGTGTGTCAATCTGTTGGATTTGTAACAGTCACATTTAGGGTTGTTGCAAGGAAGAACTTCCTTGCAATGTATTTTTACCCAATTAAGGATGAGCATAATGGGTTGGAGCCCCAAAGATTTCTTTTGAAATCAGTAAGCAAGTTCTTATAGGAGTTGAGTTAAGTATCTAGATAAGTATCCATAGCCAAAACACTTGAGGATCCACAAAGGTAACTTAAGTGACTGGTATGATGGGTAATGTCATATTTTAGAGCCTGCTTATCCATATTACTTACTTAGCAGGTTGTGTAAATACTGAAGCACAATAAATCATGGCACTCATCTAGATACAGTATTAATTATGGCACTCATGGGAAGCACCTGTAGCTCCCACTGACTTCACTAATGAAAAGCTTATCTGGAACTGCAGGTACTCAGCACCTCTGAAATTCTGAACCTCTCTCTTTCTAGTAGGTGGTGGAAGCTCATGTACTGAATAGCAAACTATTTTCTTTACAAAACAAAACAAAAATTCAGGGCTTACTACTTTTCTCAACAGTAACATATTTCCAGTAGCTCCTGTTACAAGTAAAGTCATACCCTTCCATCTTTAATACAGACCACTGAAGATACGCTGAAGAAACTAGCCTACTGAGTTCTAGAGTGACTATTTTTCAGAGGCTTTTGTGGCATGTCCAGTCAGACCCCAGGTAGAGCTGTTTTTCCTCAAATGGACCTGTGGCTGTGACCTAGATGACTCCCCTTCTTTGAGCTGGGAAAATGTCTCTTACACAGGCTGACCGATCTCTCTTGGTGTTCAGAGTTTCAGTTTTTGTCTAGCACCATTTGAAATCGGTTATGATGTAGGGGGAAAAGCAACACTAATGGAAACTCCGTTTTTCCCCTCTCCACAAGCACCTATAGTCACATCATGGGGGTTCCAGAATGCTGTCAGCAAAAGTAAGTATGTGTATTAATGTAATATTTGTGGTTGTATTCTGTTGGAATTGGTAGGACTCTTCACTGAAGCTCTTCCTGTGTGTTGGTTCAGTAGTTCAGATTCTTCCTATTCAGTGGACAAGCAGGTGCAGATGTCTATTAAACTAAATCAGAGTTTGTCTTTCAAATCTGGATGAGCTACTTTAAGTCCTCCAGAAGGTAAAGTAAACAGTTTTTCTTTACATCCATGCACCTGAGCCAGAGGCCAATACCAGCTTGATTTAAAGCATGGTTTCTTTTCATGTCCTGTGTTTAGATTGCAACTGCATGAAATAATATGCTGTCTGCCTGCTGGATGGAGATACTGGGCTGTAGTATAAAATATGTATGGAGCAGAGCTGGGCATGTCTTAACACCTTAAGGACAACCTAAATCAAAAAAACAAAACTCAAACGAGTTGGTTTTTAAGCAGTATGTCATGTGACAACTAACCTGACTTATTTTGCAATTTCACTCTGATCAGTTTTAAAAAATAAAGGCAAATTTGAGTGACAAACAAACACTTCACTTAAAAAAATCACTTTATTAGTTAGAATTCAAGTTGATACTAGACTTTACGAACACCAGGAGGATTTGTCTTGATTCAAATCTTACTGTAGCATTTTAAATGCTCCCCCCCTGCCCCACTGAAAGGCACTATAAAACAATCCAATGATTCACAGAGGCATTTCTAATAGAAAGCAATTCCACCCCAAGTATTCACAATGTGTACAAGAAAACAGGTTGAGGACCAGGGTCCTAGCTGTTCTAAAAGGTACTCTGATAAGCAAAAAGACTAGTAGACCTTTTGGGCTAGGTTCACAAAAGGATGTAGGCATGTAACTAAAGCCTAAGCCCCAGAACAGTGCATAAACCAGGAAAAAGGTAAATAGGGCCCCACAGATGAGTTAAAGGACCATCAGGTAAGCATGCTCAAACCTTGCCTGCTGGATCAGGCCCCTATAGATGAGCTTACACAAAATGACCAGAGGGCACAGAGTTTCCTTCTAATATTTAGCCCAATGACCCATGGTTCAAGTCTCCTCTCTCATATACTTGTAACAGCCTCCACATTGGTCCAGCAAGGAGGAGTAAGCATGATGAGTAAATGGAAGCTTCAACAACCCTGCTCCTGCCCCACTTCTTGCAAAAAACAGTTTGGCACCTCCCTCATGTGAAGTGCCTAGTCTCAGAGAGGCGTGAGCTTAGCATTTGTGCTACCTGGTACAAGGAGCATCTTAAAACATGCTGTTTTCTGAGTCCCATTCACTGCACAGCCCACCTAGACTTTGTGAATCTCGCCCTTCCTTGTTAAGCATGCCCTACAGTTTATTACTGGGTTTGAATAAATATGATCCCACAGCACACTTAACGGTTCTGGTACCAATACAAGTATATACATCCATATCACACAGAACAATGACTAAGTGTTTTTATTTCAGATAAAGTGCACTTCCTTCCTTCTGTGGGAAAATGAACCTCTAACTGAACTGTCTACATGGTCTGTGGTAAGAGAAAAGGTTTATTAGCTTAGCCACACATTGTCATGATCTGTTTCTCATAGATTTGACTTGTATATTATGAAAATTGCTGTTTTTTTCCTCCAGAGAATTGGCTCCTGAGTTCAATCCAAGCTTTAAGTATATGATTTCAGATATGCACCAAGAACCCAACTCCCTATCCAAGATCTCTAATACAATTTTTGAGCTGTTTCAGCTGACAAGGGTTGGCTGGCCCTTCAACAAGGAAAAGAAATTTGTATGTATTTATATTGCAATATAAATACATACAATTTGCCAGCACTTTGTTACCTCTCAGATTAATGAAGGTTTCCTACTGGATGATATGTAATTGGACAGATGTTTCTGAGAGGGTCATTCCCCATTCAAGGTGGTCACTTGCAGTCTGAACTGGGACAGAATTACTACACAGGCTCCCCACTGTTGCCTTACCAGGCAGGTTACAGAAACCTGATTCAGATGCACAGTATATCCAAAAGCAGCAGCCAACGAGAGAAGTTTAGTTTGCAAGAAAGAAATACGAAAATATAAAGGGAATAGTGTGCAAAACTTAACTTACTTTTCATAAGTTAAGCACCAAATCTTTCAACAGGCTTCCTAAAATAGAGGTACTGAGGTAATTAATTTCATACAATTTACATCACATTAGTGGCCATATTGTTTAAGAACCTACCAAGCACTCTCTCATTGCATAGTCTCTTCTGGAAGCAAGCGAAAGGCAGCAGGTGGCCTGAAGGCACAGGTTTAGTGTTCCAGGCTGCTGGGAGATGGCTATGGGCATGAAACTTTTTACAAGTTAATTTCAGACACAGACAAGTGAGCTAAAAGGGACGGCATTGGTACACGTTCTGGCTTTGTTATAAGCATCTACTGCATCTTTACCAAGGCACAGTCGCTTTTCTCTTAATTTTCTTCTCCTTTTGTGATCATCTTCAATTCTGGTGAAAATAGGAGAAAGGGGCTAAATATTCCATTAGAAATAGTGCAAATTGCAGTCCATCTGTGAGACTTCTTTCACCACTGCCCCTTCCCCACCAATCGGGTTTTACACAAGGTGTACTGAGCAGTAGGTGAAGTGGACACATGTTTCCTGCAAAAACAAGAATTAAAATTAATGAGATAGAAAAGCTGACTTGACTTGACAAATCAATTCTATTACAAGGGAAAATGTGCTAAATTACTAGTTTATATGACAAAACTGGTGATATTTTCCATTACTTCTGGCTTATTTCATTACCATACTGGCTGCTGGTACACTCTTTAAATACTTGTCACTAGCACCTTGATAAAGTCAATCCCTATTTACATTTTAAGAAAGTTATAGGAGCCTAACAACCTACATTTCTGACAATCTCTTCAGCAACCAAAATAATCTATTTTAGTGTTTTGCAGTTACCAACATTGTTATATAAACTCTTGCTAAATTCTTAGGAGCATGGGATTCCTAGCTAATAATTCTGAGAAGTCACTTCCTTAAGCATATTGAAGACTGGTGGAGGCATGTGAACCAGTGGCATAAATTAAGAACCAAACACTGCCCTAAAAACACAGACTTTTGCTCAAAACTTTCATTTTTATGCTTCGCATCCCAACAACCGAGGATTTAAACCCCAATGTCATTGGACCACAAAGTGTACCCACAACTGATTGTGTCAGTATTTAGAATATCTAAATTAAAGAATTAAGCTGAGACTTTCCGACCACAAATTGGACACCCCCCACCAAAAAAGTAGATGGAGAGAGAAGATTAGAATAAGGACCAGGAAGTGTTATTGCTCTAGGTTCCTGACTCCAGTGAGCAGTTCCTGGCAACTGCAAACTGGGATTCAGATGTTACTACTGTAAAACACCTCTTATTGCTGTTGCTTCAGATCACCGTGTCCTGCCCAGGAGATACAGAAATGACGACTACCTATTTCTAGATTAGCTTGTGCCTCTCTCCTTGTGGGAAGAAGGTGCTCTGATTTCACAACAAAAAGATAATCTACAGTCTTAATGAGAAACACCATTCTAAAGTAGTCCAAGACTGTCCTACAATGGTACATGGGCTGGAAGGGATGTAATTTGTAGCCCAGACTGTTCATACCTAAAACAGGTACACTGAAAGTTAGTTTCAAGTTGTAGTTACAATACAGAAAATTGCAATAAAATTAAAAAACAATATTTCCTTCCAATAAACCTTCTGGAACCAGCCAGGATTGAGACATTTGGTCTCCAATCCAATCCATTACTACCACTTTCTTTGAAGTCATACTATACTGTAGGATTTGAGACTGGGATAAAGGAAAACCCTGGTTTCAGAAGGATGGTTTTGTTATTTCTGCATGTAAACTTTAGAGAGTATTAAAAACACTGCCAGAACTTTGTCATCAATGAGCACAGTGAAAAGCAGCAGGTTAGTCCCTTGTTCTGTTATGATTGTTTGTTTCAAAATCAGTTATTTCATTTTGACTCAACTCAGGTGTAAGAATAACCATAATTGTTGCCCATTATACAGGATCACCAGGTTTTGTATCAAGTACAGTAGAACCTCAGTTATAAACAACCTCCATTCCCAACTGAAATGATTCTTTCTAAACATTTTGTTCAGAGTTAAACATAAGTTTACAACTGAACAGTGGCTTAGTACAGCTTTGAAATTTTACTATGCAAAAGGAAAAATGTTGCTCTTAATTTAAATGCAACAAGCATAGAAACAGTTTCCTTACCACGTCAAAACTTTTTTAAACCTTTCCATTTTTAGTAGCTTACATTTAACACATTTTGTTTCAAAGAGGATGGTGATGAATTGCTGCTTGTCCACCGTCGGTGGACAAGCAGGACAATGGACTTAGCCAAACTTTCTAAATCTTCCTTGGTACAGATTATTGGGAAACTAAGCACTAGAATATAGTTTGAAAGATTAATGATGGGGATTCCACAACTTCCTTAGAACTATCCTTAGAGGCTTCTGAGAACAGATTGGACAAAACTGGGCTGGACTAGATGACAGCTCTTGCAGTCTCATCCAGACCTACCTTGCTATGATTAAAGCCACTAAAATTAAAATACTCCTTAGTTATTATGAGGAAGTAGTTTGTTTTTTTTATAGGCATGCATGAAATATTTCAGATTTAATAATACTTGAAAATCAATTTTACTGAAAAACACTTCAAACCTGGTGATGTACAGTGGTCCTATCAGATGCAGTTTGATAAAAGAGAAATATGGTCACTTATGTGTTAAAACCAAACACACATACCAAACAAAAAAACCCAAAGGACATGAGAATGAATTAGTCCAAAAAACCATACAGGAAGACCTATGAAAATTAGATAGCAGTTACATACCACATTTCCCTTGGAAATATGAATAAGCCATGTATTAGGTGAAGACCACAAGCTAATTTGGACATTTTCAAGTGGAAAGGAAATTTAAACGATACCTTTTCATGTTTCAATTAATTCTTTAATGCAGATGCTTCATTTTCATCATCTGGTACTTTAACTTGTAAAATGCATGCTTCTTTGCCATTTTCATCGGTTTGGTATGTGCTGAACAGCAAGGAGAGAAAGAGACTCCATTCATGGTCTGATTGATTAATAGAGTGAAGCCCGAGGGAAACAGCTGGTGAGATGTCTGTATTCGGTTTCTAACCCTAAGGATCCCATAAAGAGTTTGGTGCCTGCGGTGATTTCTAAAATAGACTATACCTTATATCACACATTGGAGCCAAAACACTCTGTTGAAAGTCTCTGTTTTAAAATTCCACTCCCCTTTCACAGAAGACAAGTGGGGGCATAAAACCTCATTCTGATGTGTTAACCTGGGTCTTCCATAAATAAAACGAGTCAGAGGTTCATGGAGAGCATATTTAAAACAACCCATACATGGTGCACTAATGCCCTGGATCTAGCAAAGCACTTAAAAGTAAATTCTGAAGTCAGCCGTACTATTTGCCTGGTTAAAGTTGAAGCATGTGTTTTTAAGTGCTTTGCTGAAATGAGGCTTAAGCCCTGTACTTAGAGAAATTCAAAGGGCTATGCTAAAAGAACAAAGGGCTAATATTTTTGAAAGTATGTTGTGTCCCCAATCCTGTCCCCCCATAAGATTCTAACAAATGCTTATTACCACAGTAAAAAGCAAATTAAATACCTTGCATATATTTTTATTGAAGTCTACTTTCTAGGACAAGACGAAACTCATGAATTAAGAAGTTAGGCTCCAGTCCTTGCCTGAGAACTACATCGATGCAGGGGCCACTGTTCTCAGAGCAGGGTCAGGTTCTAATGTTCACTCTTTCTTTTCTTTCTTGGTTTTATTTAAATTTTGAAACTACTTCTGTCCCTATACAAGCTTGCTAAAAATATTTGACATTTCATTTGTATTTATTGGGTAATTTTTAATTAATTAGAAATCTATACAAGATGCATAGTATGTATTGTATTTTATACATTACAAAATAGTAGGTAGTATAGAAAAAACATGAATTATAAAAGCGTTGTTCAAAGTGCATGCTGTTTTAGCTTTGCCTTGTGCTGTAGGGGGATTTAATTTACATGTTGAAAAAGATATGTAATGAAATGGCTTCTTGATGAGATAAAATGTTTTTTATTTTTTTCTGTCTGTCTGTTTCTCAAAAGTATTTTGAATAGACAAGCAGTGTCTTTCAGATTCTTCCCTAATGAAGTCTGCTGCCCTGGAGGCAGCAAAGTAACACAAACTGATGATGGCACAAGTGTGTGCTACCATCTAAATTACTGGGGGGAAAAAAAACTGGTGTACTTCTGAGCAGGGCACAGGCATATTTCTTCCACAAGAAAATACTGAACAGTATTCCTTGGATCCTTTGTCAGAACTAAGCCCACCTCAGAATGGCCAGATTTAGTCAGACTAGCAGTCCATCTAGCCTGTATCTTGTCTGACAGTGGCCAGTGCCAAATACTTCAGGGGGAATGAACAGAACAGGGCAATTTAGAGTGATCCAACCCCTGTTATTCAGTCCCAGCCTCTGGCACTTGAAAGTTCAGGACCACCCAGAGCATGGGGTTGTGTCCCTGACCATTGTGGCTAGTAGCCACTGATGCACATCTCCTCCATAAACTTTTCTTTCTTGAACCCAGTTATACTTTTGGCCTTCATGACATCCCCTGGCAACGAGTTCCACAGGGTGTGTGCAGTACTCCCTTACTAATTTCAGAGGAGTCCTAGTTCTTGTGTTATGTGAAGGGGTAAACACTGCTGAGGAGAAGGTCATGATTTTCTAAATTATACTCCCCCACCCCCAGTTGGGTCTTTTCCAAGCTGACCAGTCTGTAACAGCTTCTGTATGAGGAGAGATTAAAAAGACATACCCCTCTGTAAAACTACAGAGAAGGCAACAATTGTAATAAGGATGATATCTTTTGTGAGATGGTGACCAGAATTGCATGCATCCTTCAAAGTGTGGGTGTAACATGGATTTATCTAGTGGCATTATGAGCTTATAATGTGCATTTATTTTCCCATATAGTCAGGCAGTCCTTAAAAGCTATGAATTAACCTTATGTGGGTAATGATCAGAGCCAAGTGAGAATAGCTTCAACTCTGACAATTTATAACCGTAGATGAAAAGCTAGAATTTTTCTTCATGTGTTACTGAATACAAAGGCTAATGAAAGCTCAAGAAGCTACAGTACTTGCTCATGCAAAAAAAAAAAAAAAAGTATCAGGAAGCTGACAAAAACAGGTGTACACTTACCCTTCCTGTGAAAAACATTTCTTATAGATCCAAACAGCCAGAATCGCTCCGATTACAATTACTTGAAAGGGAAAAATAAATGTAGTTGGGTGACAAGTCACCATTAGCCCAAGAACACACCCGCAAGTAACAAGCTTCGCAGGTGCAGAAGTGATGTTCATAATGCTTTTTTGGCAACGTGAGGTGTTCAACCATAGTACAATCTCCCCCCCACCTCTGAATCTTTGAGCACTAAGTGAGTATTTAATACTTCTGATTAAAGGCACACTGAGCTAGTGAACTGATCATCTCAGTGGAGAGGAAAAACACACACCCAAAATGGTAAAGCAGCTGCATCCATTACTTCTTAAAGAATTACAGTGAACTCCCTGTAATGCAATGTGAACACCTTATCATAGACAACCACCCATGAAGGGGTTAAGGTGGCTCAGAAGGGACTAATTAACATGGTAGGCTGCATGGGATTTGACTGACAAGCACTAACTGAAGATTGAGCAGGAGTAGGTGTGGCTTCTATAACACTGGGAAGGGTGAGCAAAAAGCGCTGTATCATCAACATTTGCAGTCATTATCTGAGTTTAGTGAAGATAGAAGGTGGAAACTTGGGGCAGTAGGAGCCCCTGACCTAGGCTCCTGACCCTGAAGGATTTACCCAGAAGAGTGGAGAGAAAAAAGCCAGCAGAGGGCAGTGTAGGACGCAGTCCATGGAAATGGCAGCAAGAGTTGAGTTGAGATGGTGCAGACCTTGGCCCCTCCTTGTAGGGTCCCTGAGCTAGAAGCTGGAGTAGTGGGAGGGCCTGCGTTTCCTTACCAACCACTGCAAGAGTGGCACAAATCTTGAGTCATAAGACTGCCTGGAACACCACCTGATCTGGTGACTTTGTACTGCTTTCCCCTTTCAGGGTAACAGTGATCTGTCTGGAGAGCCAAACAATGGAGAGGAAGCACCGAGTCCTAGAGAGACTGTGGCATAAGCAAGTGATGGAAGGGGATGTCAGCCTCAGCGGAGCTAATCCCCAGATGCAGCCACAAGGGGTTGTGCCAGTGGTAAGTAAACCTTGTGACTATGCCTAATGCTACTTGTTAAAATAACCATGCTCTATGGTGGCCAGAGAGTTGCAGAACTGAGGTAAGAACGGGAGAGAAAGTCCAAGAGAGTTTTACATTTTTGTGGACTGTGTAAAACTAGCTCTTAGTTGAAAACTAAGATCCTTAAAGAAGGAGGGAGAGGAGAGAAAAACCTTTTGTAAGATAGGAAGGCATAGCTGGTTGATTGTGGACCTGTTATTGTCTAATTACAGTTCCAACAAAATCCCACAGGTTCCAATACAAAGCTAAAAGTATGCTTCAAATTCTTTGCAGAACTTCGCAAAATATTGCCACCGATTATTATACGTGACAAAAGAAAGACTCTTATACACCTAGTTTTAGCATCAACTGCTATAAATCATAATGTAAAGTGATCAGTTTTTTCAGGAACTTTGAATTACATGCATACTCCTTTGTAATGCTGTAATGACAGGGAAACACCCAAATCATTGTACATAACTGCCAGAACCTACAGTGAATTGAAATAGAAGTAAAACACTGATCCTAGACATGAAATAAAACAAGCTTCACTGTCTCTCATTTGGTGTTAATAAGGTACTTACCAATAATAATAATAATGATAATGATGTACACACCTAGAGTAAACAAAAAAGTGAATTCAATTTAAAAGCATGCATGGTAATTTATACAAGTCTACAAGCAGGTATACACGTATTAATCTCTACTGGATTGTCTCCAAGAAAATCTAGCAAAAGTGTTACATTAGGACAAACAGCAATTAAAAATAAGACAAACTGAATAGTCTTCCAGGTACTGTGTCTAGATAAACAAATCTAATAGAAGGGTAACAGCTATTCTCTTTTTATTCTAGAGATTTTATTATGTGTGTCTCACCCCAAAAAACTCCTTAAACAAGGTGCATTAACACCACCTCTTCAGTGGAAAAGCGTGTCCCCAAGTGACAACTTCCTGAATCCCAGATAGCATTTGGGTGTCACACAATATGGAATATATTTTTGGGACCATTTTTTAGAATGTCACATTTATACTTACGTAGTTTACATTCTGGAATTGCAGGCTTCCACTGAAATTCATCAGTGCACTGAATATTCGGTTCACCATGCACTGCGTGGAACGTAGAACATTCAATTGTAACATGATCTCCAACAACATAGAGACGTTTTGCTCCAGACTTCACTGTTCCATGAGGGATGACTGGGTCGGGACAAACATCTGAAGATAAAAACATGAAAAAACGCTTGTTAAAACGAAGTTACAGGAAATCCACACGCAAGGGAGAGTGGAAATATTTTGAAAATGGGAAGCCTAGTCACATGCATTTTAAAAGTAGCAGAAAGCTCCAATATGGTCTCTGTATTTTAAGACGTGTTTGAGAAGAACGAAGCACATTTCAGAGGACCTGTTCCATAACTTACTCAACATTTTTCATGTTTGAGTACTTTTCCACTCCTTTAGTAAACCGATGCAAACAGCCACATTACAGAGACAGGAATCTTACAGTCTCATGACCTGTTTATTTCCAGTGATTTACTATTGTTTGTTTATAGGCATTTATACCATGCTTATCCTGACAGATGAGCTACTGAGAAGCACTGGAAGAGTTAAAAAAATAGCCATCCAACCAACAGGTTGCAAGCCCCTCAAAGTACTAGGACAGAAAAAATCTCAAACAGTTAAGTAAGTGAATGGAATATTTAGTATGTGGGTTTAGTCATTTTACATTAATTAAGTGGAACTTTCACACTAGTTCTGAAAAAAATACATCAGACACAGAAAGCCCCAATGCTAAGAGCACCAAGAATGTGCATGCTGCAGTCTTCATATTGGAGGGGAATAAACTTTTTTATAAAGCTCCTTAAGTGACATGACAAACAGCTTTAATAGTTTATCTATTAAAGCTACATAAATGAAAATTAATGTACCAAAAAAGGTCAACAAAGCCAAACAAAAAACTTGAGTTGTGCCTGTGCTATGCCCCACCCTTTAAAATAATTTAAAAGATAGTTTGTGGAATGGGGGGGTTACAGATTCTTTTAAATACATACTTGTCTACATCAAGGTGCTTCACAGATGATAAAGCTACAGACATTACATATCTGCAGTGCTCCTGTGAACAAAAGCCCTTTGCCACAGATCTAAGAGGACATGAAAGCACATGGTTTTAGAACCTCTTAGATACTTGTCACTCAGTCCATTTACAAGGTAAATACAGTTTCTGTACTGGAGGTGGAGTTAACATTTTAAGAGGTAAAAGTTTCCTCATGCCTAGACTTTGCAAAAGCAACATCTGTGTTAATGCATGTGCCTCTGAAGCAGGAACACGACAGCCTTCTCTAGACTTACGTAGGCAAGTTTGTACAGGAGGGTCCCACACATAGTTTCCTTTGCAGTGAACAGTCATCGATGTTTCACCATGGAGCAAGACATAATTTGCCTGACAGGTCAAGGTAATCCCATCTCCAGTGACATACTGAGGTTTTGATGGAAGTATTTTTCCATTTGGGAATGCTGGGGCACTGTATACGCCTGGAATTACCTCTTTATTTTATTTTTACTACAGTGACATGCCCTGGACTCTTATTAACAGATTTAAGTAATTAAATATTTGATGAGTCACTACTACAATCTTGTCTGGCCATGGACATACAACCCAGAAGCTGGGCAACTATCATTCACAGGACAGCTCAATGTACTGTCCTTTGACAAGGGCAGTGCAGGGAAGAACTACTAATCTCTCCCCTTCTGTTGTGAAGGCAAAGACAATGGTCCGGAGAGCTGATGTTCTAAACGACATATGCAAATCTCTCTTTAGGAGGCCCTTCTATAATATGCTTGCCAGAAACTCAGGCAAGTAATCTGCTTGCTTAAGGAGGTCTTGCCAGACCGGCTCAAGGAAAATGGTTTATAGGTACGATATACAGATAGCTTTCAAGGCTGTATGGAGTTCTCCCTTGCTTATCTGTCCTCCTCTCATTTTGTCACTCCATGCACTTCATCAGTGATGTTAGCCTTGATGCCCTGTGTGACTGCCTTTCTAGCAACTAAGTTTGAACTCGATGTGGTGGACAACGACTGAAGATTTCTTGTCCTAATGATCTCATACTCTACATAGACAATGCGGATGCTACACAAATGTGTATTCTCTCGCCCTACGTGGGATTCTCCAAGGCAGTCTCTGGGCCCACATATGCCGCCAGACATCGTTATAGCCTATCTTGAGCCCAGCAGTGGCTATTGGAGACACCACCAACATGCTACTCTCCTGGTCTGACCACCATCACCTCCTCATCCAGGCAAAGATCAGAGCTCTCCTGCTTCTCACCAGGGCAGTGAACAACCACAGCTAGTATGCCCCTAAAGACTCCTGAACTCTCCAGGTTTTAAACTTGCATAAGTCACTCAGGTGTACTAACTCATTGGCAGCTTGGCCTTGCACATAACGTCCACTGTCACGGATGCCTTAGCCCCAAGCTGCTCAATTCCTCCACCACCAAGATGATCCACACGTTAACTATGGCAGATAAAGCACACAAATGAATAAAAAAATATTTTGAACCCACCTACCAGCAGCACTGGTTCTTCCATGACTGCTCTTTGTCACTGCAGTGAAGGCAGCATTGTACTCTGCCATCAGCGAGTCTTAGCTCTGCTAGCTGTGATTAACCTGAGGGCTATGAGAAATAATCAGCCCAGACATCAGACCCAAGCACTGACCATTACCAAGAGCTCTCATAGTTAGGTTACTGGGAAAGTTAGTTATAACTATCAATGAAGTAAAGCTTTACTGGGAAAGACAATATGATCTGATCAGATGGGTGGTGGAGTGGATAAAGCCCAACAGCAGGAACCATAGAATATCAGGGATTGGTCCTGCTTTGAGCACGGCGTTGGACTAGATGACCTCCTGAGGTCCCTCCCAACCCTAACTAAATCATCTCAGCCAGGGCTTTGTCAAGCCTGACCTTAGAGGTTTTTAAGGAAGGAGATTCCACCACCTCCCTAGGTAACCCATTCCAGTGCTTCTCCACCCTCCAAGTGAACAAGTTTTTCCCTAATATCCAGCCAAAACCTCCCCCACTGCAACTTGAGACCATTCCTCCTTGTTCTGTCATCCAGTACCACTGAGAACAGTCTAGATCCATCCTCTTTGGAACCCCCTTTCAGGTAGTTGAAAACAGCTATCAAATCCCTCTCCTCATTCCTCTCTTCTGCAGACTAAACAATCCCAGTTCCCTCAGCCTCTCCTCAAAGTCATGTGCTCCAGTCCCCTAATTCATTTGCTGCCCTCTGCTGGACTCTCAAATTTTTCTACATCCTTCTTGTAGTGTGGGGCCCAAAACTGGATACAGTACTCCAGATGAGGCCTCACCAATGCCAAACGTGATCATTCCCCTCTGTCTCTTGATCTGCTGGCAGTGCTACTTTTACAGCCCAAAATGCAGTCAGCCTGCTTGGCAACAAGGGTACACCGTTGACTCATATCCAGCTTCTCGTTCATTGTAATCCCCAAGTCCTTTTCTGTAGAACTGCTGCCTAGCCACTCTGTCCCTAGTCTGTAGCAGTGCACAGGACTCTGAGGTTCAACAAGGACAAGTGCAGAGTCTGGCACTTAGAGGATTGTGCCAAAAGAAATCTAATTTTCCTAGGTCCCTCTGTATCCTCTTCCTACCTGCAGCATATCTACCACTCCTCCCAGTTTAGTGTCATTTGCAAACTTGCTGAGGGTGCAATCCACGCCATCAGACTCCATCACGTACGCCATAGCTCAAGAAACCCTAGAAAAATATTTAAACCACAAGCTGCGAAATGGCCTGTACTAGCCAGGAAGACCATGGACCCAGTAGGGAACTATGGCCACTACTTAGTACTTCTCGGAGAGAAGCATTATTTCCATAACTACCAAGCCCGTTGCAAGAAACAGTAGCGTCTCAATCCTCAAGAAACCGTAACTGGACCCTGAAAACCTCTTCCACATCCCATTCCTGGGCAAAATAACTTGCATACATTGAAAGATAAAACCAAAAACTTAGGGTTTCTGCATTGAGGGGGGAGTTTAACAGCTGCCATTAAACTCAAGTTTAAAAGCTATTTGTCAATGTTTCCTAGGGCCTAGAATCTGCAGAAGCAGCATCTGTGTTAATGCACATGCCTGTGAGGCAACCGTGGAAAGGCCATGACAGTATTCTGTAGACTTACGTTGACAAGTTTGTACAGGAGGATCCCACACATTGTTTCCTTTGCACTGAACAGTCATGGATTTTGCACCATCGAACAAGACATAATTCGCCTCACATGTCAAGGTAATATCATCTCTGGTGGCATATTGAGGTTTTGATGGAAATATTTGTCCATTTGAGAACGGTGGAGAGCCACATACACCTGGAGTTACTGTAGTAAAAATAAATACATTTTTACAAATCAAAGCAGAAGAAATGTGTTCTGGAAGTTCCAAAAGCATGTGACCAGGAGGCCTCATTAATAGGGCTTAGACCAGGACATAGAACAGTCTCTGTGCTAAGGGCACAAGATGACAAACTTCTTGTGATCCTGGACATAGGCAAGATTTGCTCATATTACATGACCACTATGCTGCCTCTGACACAGTAGACCATAAGCAACCAGCTAACCCATCTACACGACATAGCAGGAGCAGAGGACTCAGTAGTCACGTGGTTGAAACTCAACTGCTGATGGCTAATTGCGCCTCCTACTGGAGGGCCCTCACCTGTGAGATTCTACAGGGATCCATGCTAACCCCATTCCTCTTCAATATCTACAGGAAACCACTCCAGAGAGTTAAACATCATGGGCTCAGCTGCCAATAGTATAGCAACACTCAGTGGTATTTGTTTGTAGGCATTCTGGCACTTCAGTAGTAGCAATAGTTTCCTCTACTGAGAATGAGTGACAAAATAGCTTGTAGAGCTGAACGCCCTTAGGAGCTTTGGAGAAAGCCCATGGAGGGTCTAAAATTTACACTTCCTTTCGTCACTCTAAACAACCTGTTGTTCTTCCAAGACTTGTATACACAGCATGATCAAAATCTACAAGTGTAACCGATATGTAAGGGAAGCTGACCCCTCATCAAATCCCATTTGCACTTACATTTTTCACAAGTTGGTACTGCAGGAGACCATGAATTATTCGCTTGGCATATAATCACTTCACTGCCAACCAAGAAGTAGTCAGTATTACATCCAAATGTAATGGCGTCTTTATATGTATAGGAAGGACCAAATCCATTTAGTTTTCTCCCATTTTCAACTTCTACATAATGGCACTTGACCACTGAAAATGGATAAGAAAAAATTAAGCACTGAAACATGTGCATAGCATCTCTTTACATTCTTAAATAAATGGTGGCTGTAATTCTGCATCCCTTTCTCCTCCCCCGACCTAATTTTAACATATTTTCCTTGTCTAGCTCCTAGGCAGCCATTGTAGAAATAGTGTATCTCTTTACGTGATTTAATGAGTGCAATTAGCTATAGGGTTAATTACTTAGGCATATTTTGATATATGTACAACATTTATTTCTTGGACTTATATTTCACATCTGTATGTCACAAATAGCATGGTTGTAGTAAACCTACAGGAATTTCTTCCTTAACCTTGCTAAGTAGGCCAATGACAATTTCACTTGAGAGAAAAAAACCTAAATTTTACTGAGGGTGTCCATACGTCCAAGTGACAAAACGTTAACATTGTTACTCATAGAAAAGGGTGATAAAACATAAACTCATTATAAGTATGTCTGCAATCTTCATTTACTGGATCTGTTGCCCTTGACCAATCAACACCTCTCTCCCTCTTGTTCCTCAGCTCACAATTCCCAAGAGCCAACTCTCAGCGCATAAGGCAAAAATCGCATATAGTCAAAATTACCCTTGAAACTTCCTTAAATCGCCCATAAAGTCCAGTATACTGTACATGGCTTTGTGTATAAACCCTGTACAGTAATAATAGAGTACAATTAATGTACAGTATATATGTACAAATGTATACTGTACATTACTGTATACATTTAAAAATTAATTTTGCATATTACAAGGGGTCATCAGGGCTGGATGTCGATCCAGGAAACGGAGGTGACGGAGAGCGAGTCGTAAACGAAGTGGCTGGCTCTGGTTCAGCTCAAGAAGTTGATTGCATAGGCTCATCTGCTGCTGGCTGTTTTTCCTTGAAAAAACATGGTGATTGGCAACTGCCGCTGTTGTCTCTTGAACTGCTCAAACATTTCCTGAAATGGTCTCAAATCGCCTGTAATACTACATGTGATTTTGAGACTTCATTCCACAGATGGATCGTATTCAGAAATAAAATCATCTCCATCTTCTGTAGATGATGACAACGAACAGGAAGAGCCAGCAAGTTGGAATCTTCTTCATAAATTTGCTGAAGTGTTCCAGGCAGTGAAACACTTTAATGAAGAGTTAGAGGAACTGATTGATTAAATCATTCGTCAATGTTTCTCTATGGCTCTCAATTAATTGTTCAATTTCTTCTTCGAGGATGTTGACGAAGCCATCACCACCCACTTGCCTGGCCACCTGAACAATGCGTTTCACTTGTCAATGGTCGGGAAACCATTACAATCATTCACACATTCTTTCCATAGGTTTCGCCAACATGCGTTGACTGTTTCAGGCTTGACTGCATCCTTTGCCTGTTTAAGATTGGGAAGTCCTTCAACACTGCTGATTGCATCACTTATATTAATGTGATGGAGTGCTGGGTCAGCGTCCATAGCGCTACGTATCCGTGAGAATGTAAGCCTCGTGTACATGGCCTTGAAACAGCGAAACACGCCTTGGTCAAGAGGTTGGAGGATGGAGGTCGTATTGGAGGGGGAAGAAAGAGGACAACAACATCATGTGCAAACCAGAGTGTTGCAGGGTGGCCAGGAGCATTGTCGACTTTAAAACGTGTTGCTGGTTGTAAAGTCTTTTGTCTTTGAGGTTCCGCTTGACCTCTGGAATATCACACTTATGGAACCAATCCAGAAATAATGCTGCCGTCACCCAAGCCTTTTTACTTGATTGCCAGAACACAGGCAGGAGACTTTTGTTCTTGCCTTTTAGGGCACGGGAATTTGCAGCCCTGCAGAGCAAGCCTGGCTTTATTAAATGCCGAGCCGCACTGCCATAAAACACAGTCACATGGTCTTCAGCTGCTTTGAAGCCAGGAGCTTGTCTGTCTGATTTTGAAATGTAAGTGCGGTTGGGCATTTTCTTCTGGAAGAGCCCAGTCTCGTCAGCATTAAAAACTTGTTCTGGAAGATAGCCCTTTTCTTCTATGATTTTCTTTTAACTGTTCGGGGTAGGCTTTTGCTGCCTCTTCATTGGCAGATGCAGCTTCACCAGTAGTCTGCGCATTTTTGAGGTTGAAACGGTTCCTAAAACTGTTAAGCCCAACCTTGGCTGGCTTTGAATTCCTTCTCATCAAAAGGCTGTCCTACAGCACGTAGAGGCTAGGAGCCTTTTCTCGCAACATGATGCCATCGATAGGCACACGTTTACGATTCATGTCTTCCAGGCATAAGTTTAATGCCTTTTCAGTCTTCACTTATCACGCACCTGGCTCGTCACCTTAGCAGTTATTGGAGCACTCGCTGCCACGGCTTGACAACTTTCTCTCTCGAATCTTGATGGGACGGATGCTAGATTCGTTGTGGCCATATTTACGTGCCACGTTGGAGACCGACATACCATCTCTCAATAAGTCCAAAACAGCCAGTTTTTCCTCCAGCATTGGAACAGATTGCTGTTTCTTCGGTTGAGCACCAGATGAAGTAGTTGGCTTGCACTTAGGGGTCATGTTGTATGAAAAATACGTATCTTTAAACAGTAGAATCACACTCAGCACGGTGAGATGCTCACACTATGAGAGGCACGCAGGAACTGAGACCAACTGCAGGAAAAGCAGATTCACGTCCCTCATCTCACGCTCACTCTGGGGCATACGCTGATTGGGTGGAATCGCCCGCACTATTTACAGGTATCGCTGTTTTTTTTGGCCAAGTACGTAGAGTTGAATTTGCGTAAGTTAAACACATGTATGATGTGACTCACCTTTACTGCTTTTTATTGTCCTGCTATTATTGAAACCTATATTCTTTCATTTCCTCTCGCCCATCCTATGATTACACTTTCCATTAAGTATCTCAATCTGCTTTACAAACACTGATCCCTGCTCCTGGTCCAAATTCTCAGCTGGGGTAATTCTGCAGAATCATTGATTTCAAGGGAGTTATATGAGTTTATACCAACTCAGGATCTGGTCCCTTCTGTCTTTACTACTAGTTCATTATCCCCTGGAGAGGATGAGATTTGCTCAATTGGACAGCAACACAAAGCTACCTCATCCAACGCTACTACGAAGAGAAGGAAGAATTCTAAGCTTTGTCACTAAAACAAACATTGTCCAAATCAGTTTGGGATTGACTGCTTGGGCTCGTTAAGATTAGCATGATATTCTAACCTATATAAGAATAGAATCCTAACAGCAGACTGCCTTCCATTAGTGCCTTAAGCAACGTGCCTACATATCTCTGTATTTCACATGGACTTTAAAAAATGAAAGATAACGTCTGTGCGAGAATAGGAGTTGCCTAAAGCTAACTCACCTGTTTGGGGATTTGGAAAGTGCCCTCCCATGGGGCAAACTGGGGGACATAACTGGTTACGGAATGTGTGATTAACTAGTTAACAGGGTGGCCCAGCTCATACGTCGCAGAAGCTGGGGAACTACTATTCGCACAGCTTGATGTACTGTCCTTTGACAATGGTCGTTATTCCCTACACTGCCCATCTCTCCCCTCCCGCTGTAAAGATGGACAGTGGTCCAAACAGCTAATGTTCTAAAAGATAAGCAGGATATAAATAGAACATGCAAGCAGATTTGCCTGATTTTCTGGTAAGCATATTAGACTCCATCACGTACGCTATAGCTCAAGAAACCCTGGAAAATATTTAAAACCTGTGAAATGGGTCCACGACCTTCCTGGCTAGTAAAGGCCAGTAGGGAACTATGGCCACTACTTAGTACTTCTTGGAGAGTAGCATATTTCCATAACAACTAAGCCCCTTGCAAGAAACAATAGCTTCTCAAGCTTTAAGAAACCTTAACTGGATCCTGAAAACCTCTTCAACACCCCATTCCTGGGCAAAATAACTTTCAATGTATGCAGTGGTTGTTATGTAAGATAAAACCAAAACTTTAAACTCCCCCCTCAATGCAGAAACCCTAATGGCTGACAATTAAAAGCTGTTTATCTTAAACCTGAGTTTAATGGCAATGTTTCCTAGGGCCTAGAATTTGCAGAAACAACATCTGTGTTAATGCACATGCCTGTGAAGCAGCTGTAGAAAGGACCATGACAACTTTGACCATTACTTACTTTGACAAGTTTGTATAGGAGGATCCCATGTATTCTTTTTGCATTGAACAGTCATCGATTTTATACCATTCAGCAAGAAATAATTTGCATCGCAGGTCAAGGTAACAGAATCTCCATTGGCATATTTAGATTTTGATGGAAGCACTTTTCCATGCGGGAACACTAGGGCACTGCAAATTGCTGTAGTAAAAAAACATACATTTTTACAAAACAAAGGAGAAGAAATGTGTTCTGGATGTTCCAGAAGCATGTGACCAGGATGCCTCATATTAGGCCTTGGACCAGGACATAGAACAGAGACTGTTCTAAGGGCACAAGATGACAAACTTCTTGTGATCCTGGACATAGGCAAGATTTGCTCATATTACATGACCACTATGCTGCCTCTGACACAGTGGACCATAAGCAACCAGCTAACCCATCTACATGACATAGCAGGAGCAGATGACTCAGTAGTCACGTGGTTGAAACTCAACTGCTGATGGCTAATTGCGCCTCCTACTGGAGGGCCCTCACCTGTGAGATTCTACAGGGATCCATGCTAACCCCATTCCTCTTCAATATCTACAGGAAACCACTCCAGAGAGTTAAACATCATGGGCTCAGCTGCCAATAGTATAGCAACACTCAATTGGATGTGTCACTCTCATTAGAGGAAACTCTTGCTACTACTGAAGTGTCAGAATGCCTACAAACAAACCAGCTTGTAGAGGTGAACTCCCTTAGGAGCTCTGGAGAAAGCCCATGTTAGGTCTACAATCTGCACTTCCTTTCTTCACTCTAAACAACCTTATAGTCCAACCAAGTCTTGGAAGAACAAGTGTGATTTTTATAATGCTGTGTGCACAATGTGCAAGGGAAGTTGACCCCTCATCAAATCCCATTTGCACTTACCTTTTTCACAAGTTGGTACTGCAGGAGTCCATGAATTATTCGCTTGGCATTTAATCACTTCACTGCCAACCAAGATGTAGTCAGCATCACATCCAAATGTAATGGTGTCTTTATATGTATAGGAAGTCCCAAATCCACTTAGTTTTCTCCCATTTTCAACTTCTACATCATGGCACTTGACCACTGAAAATGGATAAGAATGTGAAAAACTCATCTTCTAGAGATGAAATTAAGCCCTGAAACATGTGACTAGCACCGCTTTACATTTTTTTTTTAATAAATGGTGGCTGTAATTCTGCATCCTCTTCTCCTCCCCCTGACTTAATTTTAACATTTATTTCCACAACAGCTGCCTAGGAGCTAGACAAGGGGGAAAAAATCATGTTTTACTTAGTTGAAGGCTCATTTAATATCTGTATGCATCTGTTCGGTTACATATATCAAAATCACATAACCCTATAGCTAATTGTAAAATATGAGTGCAAGTCCAAGAAATAGAATGGTTGTGGTAAACCTACAGGAATTTCTTCCTTAACCTTGCTATTTGTGACACTCTATACTAGTTCAAGTGAAATTATCATTGGCCTATTTAAAGACAGAAGGGACATTATCCCTTGGAGAGGATGAGATTTGCTCAATTGGACAGCAACACAAAGCTACCTCATCCAACGCTACTACAAACAGAAGGGAGATTTCCAAGCTCTGTCACTAATACAAACATTGTCCAAATCAGTTTGGGATTGGCTGGTTGGGCTCATTAGCATGGTATTCTAACTTATGTAGGCATGTTGCTTAATGCTCGAATGGAAGGCAGTCTGCTATTAAGATTAGGATTCTGTTTTACATATTTGTCAAGTGCTGATGTCATACCATTGTTTAAAGTCAAGTGAAATACAAAGATAACATTTGTGTTAGAATGGGAGTAGACTACAGCTGACTCACCAGTTTGGGGACCAGAGGCAAACTGGAGAGCTAATTGGTTAAGGACTGGGTGATTGATCATTTAATAGGGTGGTTCAGTCACCAGCTGAGGACAGGAAGAGAGGTAGTCCGGAAGGAGGGCTTACAGAAGCCCAGGATCACAAGGAGATAAGATCTCTCAACCTGTCCCTAGGGAGAAGGTAAGAGCCTTGTGCTGTGGGGAGCTTGTATTATTGTTGTGCAGTATAAATACAAGCACATGATGTTGAGCTTGCCAAAGGAGCGCTTGCGGACTGTTTGTCATAGGGCAGGGTTCCCTCATCCTGGATTCCTCGCTGCAATCTGTTTGGAGACCACTGATACAGATTATGACACTAAAGTGGGGTGTGCACACCCCGGGGGTGGGCAAGAGGATCTTTCGGGGTGCGCAGCAGGAGGAGCACCGTCAGAGCAGTGCCGTCCCCCCACATCAGCCGTTTGGCTGGGAGTCCAAGTGGCTTTCTCCCCTCCCTCCCCCTCTCCGGCAGTTCGGCCGGGAGTCTGAGAAGCTTTTTTTTTTTTTGGCTTTGACAGTTTGGCCAGGGGCTGCATGCTCAAAAATTTTGTACTGATGGGGTATGCGATCAAAAAAGTTTGGAGACCACTGATCTCTATCATGCAAGTGGGAGATTAAAAGGAGTGGTAAAGATCTCTCAGCTCAGTTTTCAAGTTCTGAAAGGATACAGATTTTGCTGCTAAAAACTTGTAGTGTATTTGTCCTCCTATCCCATGCAGTTCTACATTGTTGATTTTTTTTTTCCAGATTAAAAACTCAGTGGAAGAGAAAGGACTATCTAGCATTGGGGTTTTTTAAAGGAAACTAGTAATGTTTTCAGATATGTGGCATCAGTAGATATGTAAACAGCAAGAAACTAGGCAGGGATACCCCTCTGAACAACTAAGAAATGTGATAAGTGAAGGTTCAGGATTTGAACCAGTACCACAGAAGCAAAGGAATTCAAAGTTTAGGGCGCCCCAGATGTCTTGTTTGTGTGTTGTCCTTTTTTAACCCAGATGAGATCTTAAATCATACCAAAAGGATGCTCAGGTTTAAGATTATAGAGAAGCTACAATAAATAGTGACCTTTACACTCAGGGGGCTCTCCACTCCAAACTCCATTTTGCACTTTGTTAGATGTACAATGAATAGATGCCTCTCCAATAAGCGAGAAAGAGTCTGCGCCTTCTGATGCAGCGTTACAGCTGTAAGTGACTGTTGATCCATAGCTGTACTGATTATTAGGGTCACCAGCGTACTTCCCATTGTCGATTTCTGGAGGTGGATGACATGGAAAAGCTGGAAAATATTAAAAGTAAAGAAAAAAGCATTTAACGGAAGGGAGAAAAACTGACAAGCAACAAGGTACAATGTCTACAAGGAACAGGGCAATGGTCATTCAGGCTACTGCAAAGAATTACAGAACCCTACTAATTTTTACAGCAATATTATTCAAAGTAAGGGGATTTCCAAAAGATCTGATGCTTACAATCTGACCCATTTGATGGGTCTACTACACTTTTTGTTTTTTATTTTTAAAGTGATTTCACTCACTCCACTAAACTATTTGATAATGGGGGTTTGTGGTATAACAAGTGCAAAACTACCACCAAAAAGGTCAGAAAAGGAGAAAATGGACATATAATATTGTATGTATTTACGTTAGTAGCATAATGGGGAAGGAGATGCTTAGGTGGTAGATGAACAGAAAACAGAGAAAAAGAGAGCTCTCTGAAAAAAGTAGATGCATTTGCACTAGAAATCACTGACTTTTAACTTTCCTTCAGAAGACACTGAGGAAAAAAATAGTATTAACATCTTCCTGATATCAAAATACACTCAGGCTTTCCAATATCTAAATAACAAGCTTTTTTATTACACAGGAAACTAGATGTCTGAAGTAAAACCGTAAATCTTATGGATATTAAAAGGAATCGGTGTAATACAACTTTTGCAAGAAATGCAGTTAGCCTCTACGCTTGATTAACCTCTGTATATGGTGAAGTTATATTGGAAACCTTTTCCTTATAAGGATTCAAAAATAGCTATTAAAAGAACAAGCCCTAAATGTATGCAAAACTCTAAAACTTAGTCTAGAATGACTAGCCTTCCATTAAAATGTATCCGAACAGAATTTCCATAACAACAGCAAATAGATATTTTCTATTCAATGCCATATACACTTATGGCACTGGATGAATAAATTGTCGTTAAGAGTCTGAAAAAAGCAAGCATGGCTTTAGCTCCCACATGCAATAAATCTGAAGAACACAGCAAAACAAAAGTTTAATTCATCACATTTTCTACAAGTAAGTCATGGGGAAAAAAGCCTACTGTGATACTCAACATAGGATTATTATTTCCTTTGTATCAGGATTATACATGAAAACATATCCCGTTCACCTAAAATCAGTCAGAAACAAATCAGTTTGAAGAAGATGGAATTTATGGCCACGTATCATCAAAGTCTAGATGGTTTTAAATGTAATTTAGACAAAATGAATCACAAGTTGACAGTTGTGTTACCAGTTATTGAAAATCTGGAGTAAACTTTACTGCTAGCTAGCTCATATGGGTCAAATTCACTCACTTATTCAACAGGTAATCTTTGGGCATTTTCAACATAGTATTCCTCAGACTGGTACCTCCATTAGCTTTTAAAATGGTGAAATAAACACAAGACTGAACATTTAAAAAAAAACAAACTTTTCTTTACGGGTGAATTCATCTTAAAGCACAATTTACCAAAACTAGTTGCATGAACTGGCATAACCAGAACAGAATGTATAAAATCCACTTACCTTCACAAAGTGGAGTTTCATGATTCCATGTAACCCCGGTTCCATCAATCACACACTGACTAGTGTTCGGTCCAACTAATCTGAACCTAAACAAGAACATTTGTTTTAAAAGGCAAGATTTCCTAAATTACTGAACGCCTAAACCATCAGCTCAGATATTCGGAGTATACTTCTCTTCTGCCAGCAGAGGGCAATGACACACTGAATTTCAGGTGATAGCAACTCTTGTCTTATAATGAGAATGACATTTTGTAGCTTTGATCAGAACACTTAGCTGGAGTCACTTTTCTCACTTACTTATTTTGCTAACAGAAGGATCAACATCTGAGATTTATATATTATAGATCCCCCAATCACCATTGCTGATTCTTTGATAATTACCACAGCAATGCCAAAGATACTGTAGGAGGAGGAAAACAATGGCTACCAAATTCAGAACACTCAAGTTTACGAGCTCAGTGCATTCTGTTTGATGCATGACCCTATATCCCAAACATCTAGAAAGAGACAGGGCAGAATTATGTACACAGATAATACAAATAAACATCAAAAATAAAGTTTATAAAAATTTCTCACACATTAGATTATATTTTGTTAAACATCTATAATTGTATAAAGGGGGGGCCTATTTAAAAAAGCTTTTGGGGGCCCTATTTAAAATATGTATTACCAATATTGAAAAGAAAATCTTGTCATATCCTGAATCCGAAGAATATTAAAATAAAAAAATATCGGTCACACAACGAAACCTAACGCCAACCTGTTTACATTGAAATGCAGAACATCGCTAAAAGTTCAGCTATTTATTCCAGAAACTCTTACTCCAGAATCCTATTGAAGGTTTGTTCATAATTTGTATCTAGTCAGTACTTTCTGTTCTTCCTTCTGTAAACATTGTATGAGAAAAAAAACAAAAAACATCTCATTGACATCCTTTGACCCTCGATCACAAAAATGTAATGCCACTACAAAGAGGAGCTGTGATAGAAACCTTGCCATTGATGCTAGTCTCCTGGATGCCCACATGATTTCCGACTAAAAAGGAGATAAAACAGGAATTAGGAAAATGTGGAGTAGTGTATGTGCCAAGCATAATATGACTTAAGAAGTCAGCATTTAATTAAAAAGAGCCTAATGTTCCTGCAAGAAATGACCCACATTTCTCCTAATCGTTAGGGCTTTTAATGTAATTGAATGTGACTAATGTTAACACAACACTTACCGGAAAATGAGTGGCATTTATTGCAGAACATAAGACATGAATCTAGTAGACGCAAGAAAATGGCCCTCAAATGTGATGAATTCCTATTGTGTGTGGTTGAGTGGAATGGAGGAACGCAGTTGCCTTTTTAGTGAGAATATATAGCATTATAAAATCAATTAGGGATACTTACATTGCTCAGGCTGACTCGAGATCTAGTCCTGCAAATAATACCTATGACTAATTTCAAATTACTAGGAAACAAGCCAAATCAATTGTGAATGCATACTAAGAAGATAATACAACCGGGGCTATGCCCAAAAATGGTGGCTAATTAAAGTGCATCTGCAGATAGAGCTCTTTACTTTCCAGAAGTGATGTGAGAGCTAAAAATTATACCCATAACTTTCCTTCTCTAAGGAAAGCACAGCCCCACACAGCACTCCCAGCCTCAGAGCAAAAGAAAAACAATTGGCATTTCTGTGATGTGATATCAGTTGAGAAAGCATGCCAGTACCCTTGACTTATTGAGTAGTTATGATACATCAGTATCACTGTCTTCAGTAATACTCCATCGTTTTGGGGGGCAATCCCGCTGGGCCCCCCTATGAATGAAAGTTTGGATTTGCATCATGACATCAATGTAAAGACTTTAGAATTTCACTTTGTGTTTGGAGTCTTTAGGGTCTTTATTGCTCCCCCTAAAAGACTCCAAACACCAAGTAATTTCTGTTTGAAAAACAGTGTCCCTTTCAAGCTTCACATCTCAACATGTTACAAAAACTTCATTCCAGTCCAGAAGAAACTTTAACTGTGTTAGTGTGTTTTCTGACCCCCAGAGTGTGGAGGGGTGGCAGAGAGGAGAAAACCTTACCTCGACAAAACTCTTCGGGCTTTGACCACACACTTCACCTTTACAAATAAGAGTGGTGATCTCTAGTGACTTTTTGTATCCTGAGGGCAGCTGTATTTTCACTGTGGTCCCAACTGTAAAGTTTGTCTGGGTCTTAAACTCATCCAGCAAGCTCAGCAAAGCTTTAGCCTTGGTGGGTGCATGCCACACACACTTACATATACAAAACACTAAACATTGTAACTTGGAACAAAACCCACCACGGTCAGTTAAGGCTTAGTCAAAATACAAATATAACTCAGAGGCTGGGATTTTCAAAAGAGCCTAGGAAGCTTTCAGTGGGTTCTGGGCATAGACATTTCTTAGGCCCTTATGAAACCCCAGTTGAAATCTTAAAACAAGAAGTAAAAAGAGTAACTCGCACATACCAATCTGTGAGGACAAAGTAAGGAAAAACGAACATACAATACTGTTTATGCTTGTTCTGCGGATTTTAGATATTTACTTAAGCAATGTCATAATCAAAAGAACTCAAAATCTGAAAACTAGTTGAAAATTGCAGCTCAACGGTGGCAGATAAGATGTTCTTTTTAGAGATCTACGGCCCTTAAATGCAAGTCCAACTGCAAGAAGGCAATTTATTCAAGTCCAATCAACAAGGATCTTTGTTTTGAGAAAAAAAATAAAAAAAATTATAAATCTACCCATTACTTATTTATTATCTCCCTCTCTTTCTTGATCTGCTCCTGCACATTATGACAGTGTAACAACTCCACTTTCGACGGCATTTGTCTACATCTGTGCATTTTGAACCAGTTCACTTATGCAAAACAAGAAATCTACAGAAACATAAGGTTGCACATCAGACCAACTTCCATTAAATGATGCTTAATTATGATGCTTACTCTAGCATCTATTCCTTTACTGCAATCTTACAGTATTTATGGTTCAAGATGTGTTGACACAGATTCCGCTCCTGGTGCACAGGAACATCATGCCTTAGAGAGACTGGAATCCTTTTTGGCTAGCAGTTCGTTGGCCATACTGGATCCTGATCAATCACTGACACAACAGGGCATAAAGATCGTGCAGAACCCAACATCTCTTCAGTTCATCTGAAGATATACAGAATCCCCAGAAGAACCTAGGAACTCCACATAGTGGGAATGGGGCTGTCTGTTCAAAGCCCGAGATCGCGGAGCAGCTGACTTAAGTTGCAGAGGCTGCCTCTGGTGAAAGGGTCGGAGCCTCTGAGAAAAAAAGCAGAGAAAACGGGGAGCACCGGGCCCTGAACTAAGGAGTTTTTGTTGTTCCTTACGGTTGGACACTGAAGGATTGATTGCAGGGCTGCTCGAGCCCTAAGGAGTGCAGAGTATGATGTTGCCCTCAATTGGAAGTGTCTTCACTTTTTGCCTCTGTTGGAACCCTGAGGGTTGCAATCATATGGCAATTTCTCAGGGATTCCAATGGCCATATTCAAGTGCCACGTGTCAGAAAACATCCAGTCTGCAGAGATGTTCTGGCAGTTTATACTCTGCCATAAGTGTTTTTAGTTTTTCCTGGTGTTCCTTTGGATAGCTTATCCACAAAAACGGGCAGTCATCCAAGTTTAATCCGCCGCCCCGCCTCCAGTAAATGCTTAGTAACTTCAAGTTGCTACCTCATTTGTAGGCTTGTGAAGACACGCCTTTCAGCCAAACAAGTCAAGCTTTCAGAGAGGGGCAAGGAAGTGTCTCTTGAGGGGTGGACTTCAGAGGACCATATTGTTTTGTCTGTACTGTACAGCTTGTACAACCACAGAGCCAGGTATAGATAGCTCAAAATATGTAAGCTTCCTGGACGGGAACCTGATTGAACAGTCTGTACAAAGAAATGACGATAATAAGAAGAATGAACATGGTGTGCAAAGGATGCCTTTTTGAGGCATATCCCAGGTAGATAAATCCCATCGAGGGGTGTCTTGTCACATATAGTCAGCAGACATTACACTCAATGCCAGGTGCGACAGCTTAACACAAAAAAGAGTATGAGCACCTAGCAGTCAGCAGGCCCTAGGGGACTCTACCAGGGGCATGCATGACCAGCATCAGGGTGATGTGTGTGTGTGTGTGTGTTTGCTTGCTGCTTTTCCCTGACTGAGGGCCTGAAATGGGGTGCAGTCTCAATAAGTCTAGCATTCTGACTCTACCACTCACCAGAGACAGCAACCCTCTAGGTTTAAGGTGGGGGAATTGCCACCCAGTGGGGCTAGCAGAGCAGGGGGACACAGGCCCACCCTACTCCACTGGGACCCAGCCAGGGCCCTAACGTGCAGAGTGTTGTCCCACTGGGTCAGCAGGAATCTTGCCCAAACAGTGAAATTTTTAGTCCTGATGACCAGACTAGTTTCTATTTCCCTGGGCCCCTTCCTGACCTGTCTCCTATAACAGCAGTCATGGGTGCTCTGGGGTCATACTCGCTGCCAAGGTCTACAGCAACTCAGTCCCTCCCAGTAAGCACTGGCTGTCCAGTTGTCCATCTGGGGTCAGCATGCCTAGCCTCTTTGACCTGGGGCTGCACAGGTCATGGAAGGAGTCACAATATTACATCTTTTCTCCTCAGCAGTCCAGCTCAGCTCAGTTGGGCTGCTTTCTTATAATCCCCCGTCTCCAGGCTGAGCATGCTCACCAGGATGGAGGGGTGTTGGCTTCCTCACCGGCAACTGCACAGTTAACCCTGGGGGCCAGCGCGGGTAATAGACCCTCATAAAGGCTCATGCGAAAACTCAATCTGCTGGACCTTATGGCCCTGGCAAAATGTGTGGCAACATCATATGTAATGTTGGAACATGTCACAGCATGTTTGTTATATCAGAGATAAATCTTCCTAAAAGGTTAGAAAAAACAAGGCCCCAAAACCTAAAATAAAAGGAACTAACCTACCCCATGTGCGCCATTCCTCTGGCAGGAAGAAGAGCAAGAGCTAGAACAAGAGTAGCAACCTATGGCATGTGTGCCAAAAGTGGCACACAAGCTGATTTTTCAGTGGCACTCAACTGCCTGGGTCCTGGCACACCAGTCTCGGGGGGCTCTACGTACAAAGTTAAAAACCTTATATAACTTTTAAGGTTTCCGTGCAGTAATACATTCTATAAGTCTAATTTAAGTAAATATTATAAAGAGGCCTTCTAAACTAATGTTTGAGAAGCTTCATTTAAAATGTAAAGTGTTTTTTAAATGAAGACTCAGCACACCACTTCTGAAAGGTTGCCGACCCCTGAGCTAGAATTCTACCTACTGGCAATGGAACAACTGAGGGCTTTCCACGTAAAGACTGTTGCTTGAACCCCAGCTGCAGATAGGCCTCAAAGAAGGGAGAAGGATACAAGACTGAAAAACAGAAGCTCCCATATCACCCCTCTCCACTAATGACATCAATAATGTTTGAAACCTAAAGGAAGCACCACTGAACTGGGGGGAGGTCATAGCTGAAGCAATCCAGCCAAACGGCTATAAGCTGGCAGGGAGGAAACCTTTTTGCTTTTAAGCATGCTTAAGTTTGTGAAATTAGGTATTAGTTTGCATTTTACTCTTTACTTGCAATCACTTAAATTTTTATGCCTCATTACTTCTTTTTTTGTAACCAGTTCTGATTTGTTTTATTACCTGCAGATATCTAAATCAGTGGGTTTGGATTGAAGTATTTGGGAATCTCCACTTGAGAGAACAAGATTTGTGCACATCATTTTCCACTGATGAAATGACGAACTTTGTGAGCTTGCATTGTTCAGTAGAGAGCTTGGCAGTACAAGAAAACATTTCAGGGGCAAGATTTGGGACTGGGAAGTTGCTGGTGGTGCCCTGTATGTAATTCATGAATGGCTGGCTAGAGCATTCATGTAATTCAGCTGGGGGTGATTTTGCATGCTTGAGGCTGTGTGAGATCTGGCCACAAGTAGTTGTTCTCACAGCAAAACAGTGTACAAGGCATCTCAAACTGGAGAATTGAGGGGACACAGTTGACCATCTGTCCAGATTGTATCCTCAGGAATATCACACTGATATCTTCTGTCCACTTTCTTGGAGGTAGCAGAGAGAAAAGCCAGTGTGTGAGGTTCTGTCTTGCAGCCATGGGAAGTAAGAAGAAAGTGAGAGGTGGCTGGGCCCACTCCACCCTTTGTACTCTCTGGGGAGGGAAGCAGTGGAAAAGGGCACAGGTGCAGCTAAATGGACACTGCAAGCCAAAAAGAACTGGATTTTCAACGCATGGGGTGCATGTGTACAAATTACGGAATCTGTGTGAACAGTCACTCAAAGAACAATTTGTTTTTGCAGAAGAAAAATACTGGCAGCTGATTAAAGAGGCTCAGCTGAGCAGGAATAGGGTGGGAAACTATAAAGCCCAGAATGAAAGACAGATATTCTCGGAGAAAGGGAGGAGTGAGTGGAGACTGCAGTCACTTCTGGGAAGAGACTTTTGGGACTGATAAGCCTAGGAAGGAAAGGGAACTGAAAACAGGAAGTAACCCAGGGATAGAGCAGAGACACCAGAGAGAGAAGGCCAGACTGCTGAGCTGAGGATCCTTGGGCTAGAACCCAGAATAGAGGGCAAGCCAGATTCCCCTCAAGCCACTGGGTGAATGGTACTGAGGCAGTGAGCGAGAGATGCCTATGATTATTGATGCTAAAACCACCCGGAAGTGGGGAGCATAGTCAGTGACCAGGCTGGAGGGTTTGAGCCATGAAGGACACTATGGTTTCCTGAGGCTGCGGGAGGAGCTACAGGCAGATGGAGTGACAGTGTGTGAACTGTGGGGGAGGGTTTGTCCTTGAGCTAATCCCAAGAGTATCAGGAGGAGGCACCAGTCCAGACGAGTGGTATACCTTGTGACAGGCAGGCTCCTTTCAACATCTCCCCATGGGCCTCCTCCTGAGGGTTAGCTACCACCCACCTAGAGCCTTCCTGCAGGAAGTCAAATACAGAGAGTCACAGACAAATCAAAATTCACAGTATTCATAACCGTCTCTGTACTGTCATGCACTTGCAATATGATAGTGGGAAACATAAGCTATGGCTACGCTAGAGGGCTTACAATGGCCAAGCTGTAGCAATGCAGCTGGCCGCTAGGGTCACTGCTCTAAGGCAGGGGTTCTCAAACTGGGGGTCAGAACCCTCAGGGGTTTGCGAGGTATTACATGTGGGGTCGCGAGCTGTCAGCCTCCACCCAAACACCACTTTGTAAATGCTGGAGGCAATGGTGTTCAATATATATAAAAAAGTGTTGTTTTTAATTTATAAGGTGGGTCAAACTCCAGAGGCTTGCTATGTGAAAGGTCACCAAGTAAAAATGTTCGAACAACCCTGCTCCAAGGCAATCGGCGAGACCTCTCCCATCGACTGAGCTATTGCTGTGAAAAACACATTAAGCTGACCTAACCTATGATGTAAGGCCAGGGATGGGCAAACCTACAGCCTGGGGGCGCCTCTGGCCCTTCAGTATATTTAATCTGGCCCTCGGGCTCCGAGTAGGCTCTGGAACTTGCCCCACTCCGTGTGTGCTGTGGCTCTGCATGACTCCAGAAGCAGAGGCATGTCCTCTTCTGGTTCCTAAGCATAGGGGCAGCCAGGGACTCTGCACGCTGCGCCTGCCCCAGCGCTGCCTCTCAGAACTTCCCATTGGCTGGGAGCCATAGCAATGGAAACTGCAGGGGGGATGCCTGTGGACCATGGCAGTGCACAGCGCCACCTGGCCGCATCGCTGCAAAGCAGCTGGAGTGGGAACATGCTGCTGGTTCTGGGAACTGCTTGAGGTAAGCACTGCCAGAGACCTGCGCCTCTGATCCCCTCCTGTGTCCAACCTCCTGCCCCAGCCCTGATCTCCTTCCCATCCTCTGAACCTCTCGGTCCCAGCCCAGAGCTCCCTCTTGCATCCTCAACCCCTCATTCCCAGCCCATCCCAGAGCCGCACGCCCAAGATGGAGTCTGCACCACACCACTCCAATTTCGTGAGACATTCATGGCCCGCTACATAATGTCCATACCCAGATATGGCCCTCTTGGCCAAAATTTTGCCCACCCCTGATGTTCTAGTAGTAGCTACATCTTTGTGATCTAGCTACTTCGGGGTGGATTTACTACAGTAATGAAAAATCCCCTTGGTCACTTTAGCAAGTCTCTACAATACAGCAGCCAGCTGCAGCTGTGTCACTGTAGTGCTTATAGCATAGATGTATCCTGAGACTCTGGCTCTTAACTCCTTAGTTAAAAAAAAGTAAATTTTCTCTTTTTAATTCCATATTTCTTCTCATAAATATCTACAAATTAAACTGAAAAGTTCATCTATCTTTTTGGTTAACTTAAGGAAGTAAGTTTCTAAGATAAGAGAGTCTTAGGAAAAGAACTTCCGAAAACAATGTTTCTTGTTTGTTTGTTGGGAGTTTGAAACAGCTTACCATTGGGTGGGCAGATACCTGTCTTGAAAGTGCAAAACTCTGATAAGTGTCTTCACTTTCAGGTATTTTTAACATTATCTTAAAATACAGGAGCAATAAAAATTAGTCTTCCAGATTTCTTCCTGTTAATACCATCATTTGCTGGTTTGGCATTGGTAAAAGATGGCAAGGTACTGGTATCCCAACTGCCTAATGATTCGATTGTATATATCTCATGTTCCTAATTATATGACTCCGACTGGAAAAGAGTCATTTCTTGTTACTAAGTATCTAGTAGGTTTCACCATTACTAAAAATGTAACCTAATAGCGGAAAGTTCAGTTTCCAAATAAACATCTGCTACCAGGGTAAACAGTAAAGGGTAAACAGTAAACAATGTATTGTAACAAACACTTCTCACTTTATTATAGAAAAGCTTTTAAAGAAAGCTTATACTAATATTGCATTAACATAGATGAATCAAGTGATTTTCAGTGAGTCAGCTTTAAAGAACAAAAACATTCAAAGGAGAACTTGGAGAGAGGTCTAAGCTTTCACATCCAGGATATGTCTAAGGCTATGTCTACACTTATGGACTTTACAGCGGTACAACTGTGTAGCTGCTCTTCAATTTAAACTACCTACAACAGCGTTACCTATGTCAGCAGCAGAGCTTCTCTGCCAACACCTAGCACTTTTACTGGTGAAAAGTCATCGCGGGAGAATTTTTTTTCCACACCCATGATGGACAAAAAGTTTCACTGACAAAAGTGGCGTCTGTAGACAAAGCCTTAGTCTTGCAGATTCTTTCTGCACAATATCTTTAAGATAGCTGTTTCCATCCATCCATCCATACAGCTAAAACTCTTGTCTAAGCTCTCATCACCTCATGTCATAGCATTTGTCAAGGCCAGAAAAGGATGTTACAATAATATCTTGCCTCACTCAAAACCATTCAGAAGGCTATTGCAAAGATCATTTCTTTAGCTCATGCTTTGATCGTTACATCCTTCCACTGGCTCAGTCTTCTCCATTGTAATGAACATAAGCTACTTGTCTTCACTTTCAAGGGCCCTTCATGACCTATCCCAACCCTATCATCTCTCATTCAGTCTCAAAAGTCAATTCCCACCTCCAATTAGGCTATGATGCCAGCCTCTAAGGCCCGCTTGTTAAATTTTCAAATACGCCCCTTCTTCGTGCTCTTTGCCATACTGCTCTTCATAGTTGGGAGGAGCTCCCAGGTAACATGCGCACATATTATCTGCCTTCAAATCTCTCCTGTGCTATGCTGCCTACCAAAACAGTGGTAATAATTAGGCTGCCGATGGGGTGAGATCACAGCCCATCATACTGACCAATATCATCTATTCCTCTATACTCCTCCGCTGGTCTGTCTCTGTCCATCTTTTAACTCTTGTCTTAGACTGTAAAATCCTTGGGGCAGGGACCATATTTTTGTTATGTGTCTGCACAGCGCCTAGAACAATGGGGGCCATAGAGTACCATCGGAGCTCCTACACACTACAACATTACCATCTCATGGAAAAGTTTGTGTGTGAAACTGGAGCTGGCTAACAGGAGTGTGGGGTGCTGCTTTCATTGGATGGAAGGATAATACCGCTACCCCACATTTACATTTTGAAAAAGGATGGGGTCTGGAGTAAGGAAGCAATCTAGCTATAGGAACAAGCTATACTAGGTCAGACCAAATTGTCCACCTAGCCCAGTATCCTGTGTCTGACAGTGGTCAGTGCCAGATGCTTCAGTGGAAATGAATAGAACAGGGCATTTACTGAATAATCCATCCTGTGATTCAGTCCCAGCTTCTGGCAGTTGGGAGTTTAGGGGGATACAGTGTATGGGGTTGTATCACTGACCTTCTTGGCTAACGGGTCTATCAATGGCTATCATCCATGAACTTATCCAATTCATTTTTTAACCCAGTTATGCTTTTGGCCTTCACCACATCCCATGGCAACAAGTTCCTCACCTGGACTATGCCTTGGTTTTCTTTGTTCTAACACTGCTATGACTATGACTAAATCTGCTGCCTATTAATCTTGTTTTCTGTGTTTTTCAGACTTCTGCGTACAAAACAAGATCTGTCACGGTCACTCATACATCCATGCTCCCTGCAGATCTCGTCAAAGGAAACTCAGCCTGCCCACGGCAGATGCTCAACTTCCAAGTTCCTTTCTCCACTTGCAAAAAAACTGCTGACACCTGCGCAATAACCACCGTTAGCGTTCTCTTCATAATGGACCTGAAAGTACAAGTCTATGACGTGAACGCTACTGCATGAGCACTTATGGTTTCTTAACATAATCCTAACTGAACCTTAGAGCCCAATGTGGGCCTACAGAAACCCTCAAAAGCTTAATAACCAAGCTTGGATCGAGCGCGCCACAGCCAAAAATTCCAGTGTTGGCTCACTCTGGGTCCCCTCAGTGGAGGGTTGGGGAGACCAAATCAATGCCCTGATCTTACACAAAGGGAAAATAAACCCCCTCTCCTTGTCTTCTCTTTACTTTCTCCCAGGCTTTCCCCTCCGTGGGTATGCTCTGGAAGATGACTGTACGAACTCCTGAATTACAAAACAGAGAGGGCAATTTACCTTCCCCTCTTCTTTCCCCCTCCCAGTCTTTCCCGAGAGAGACACGTAATCCGGCACAGGGATGCTAATCCCCTAGAGCCTACTTAGAAAGAGAAAATCCAACAGGTTAAAAGAAAAGCTTATAATAAAAAAAAAAAAAAAAAAGAAAAAGACATAATAAAGGGTCCTCTGTAGTCATTTTCTTTAAGCAATCGACCCTTATTGTCAACTTGATAAACACCTTATCAAAAAAGATATCCAATTAAAACATTCAGCACCAAACACATGTAATACAAAAAAAAACAATAAAGGCGCTATGTTTTTCTACCTTGTACTCACAACTGGAAACTGAAGATTAGAAAGCGTGAAGAGTAGAACAAATCCCTCTCATAGCCGAGAGATCAGACAAAGACACAGACCTCAAAACATTCCCCCTGACTTTACAAATCGGTGCCTGATGGTCCTCTGTCAGGTGTTTGGGTTCCCTTTGTAAAGCCTTTATGAGGTAAAGAACATTATCCTTAGCTCTTTATACACACCAACTGTGTTCCTCTGTAAAGCTAATAATAGGTTCAATCCCTTAGGTCCGCTCTCTTTTAAGAGGAAGACCTGGAAGGAAGAGACACAAAAAAGAATATTTGGTGAAGGCCGTCTGTGCCAGTAGCGTTTGGCCCTGCTGTATCATGATAGTCCTGCAAGTCTATTATAACTTAACAGGATACCTGTAGTAATATTTCACCTGCCAGAGAAATGCAGCTATTTCACCAAGGCCCCTACTTCAAGCAAAGCACGTAAGCTGTGCTTTAACTCAAGCAGGGATTGGCCCAGAGTGGCCCCACTGAAATCAATTTGGCACTCGTGTACTTAAAGCATTAATTCTGGCTTTCTGCTCAAGTTTAAGAATGATGTAGGACTGTCAGTGATTACATGGGTGCAGGACTTTCCAATCTCCACCCAATGCTAAAATTGGAATAGTCTTAGATTCCGAAGTGAATAGGTGGAGGAGATGTGAGTTCACATCCTGCTACCATAATTGTTTAATTAGAGAGAGACCATTTCAATACTTAAATCAACTCAAATGAAGAGTCTTCACCACATAAGAAGGTAATTTTACATTACACATATTAAAACAAATGATTTTATAGAATATACTTAACTAGTAACACCATACTGATAAGTGAAGAGCAACTATTATTTTTTGGAAGTTTAGTCTGCCTACTTTTGTATATGGCTCATGTCAGCTGCAGGGCTGTTTCACTTTTTGTCAGTTTAAATATCTAGATTCCATTTAAAAATAAACCACAGAAGTCTTCTGAAATCTTACAGGTGTTTTCTCATTTATTGAAAAGGTACTTTTGTTTTCCTTTCCCACACAGTGGAACCTAGCAACAGTTGTCCAGAATGCTAGAGCCTGGGCCTGACTGAAGAACAGCCCAGATACGCAGATAGAAAAAACAGACTACAGCGGGAAAAATATCTGATTCTGTTACAAAGAAGCCACTAATCACCAGCAGATACGAGGCACTTTTTAAAGGAGAGAAGAAATAAATCTGAAAATTACATTTAAGTGTTTTGTAAAACATCACATGCTTAAACTAAGGAGATGCATTCAATTGAAATGTCAAAAACAGAACTTTCCAGACTGTTCCTGCAGCTTTCTAATGCCTTAGACATGATAAAAAAAAAGTCTATCCTAAGCTAATGGGTCATTTATCTTTACATCTATCTGTATCGGGTGGTCATCACCACCGTGGCTATAGAGACTGGAAGTGGTGCAGTTTTTCTATACCATGTAATGCTGAAATGTTATTGGGCATCCAATCAGCAAAAATAATAAAATCCCAGAAAGGCTGTAACTTACAGAATCGTAGTTTAATTTTGACCAAAATGGGCAGATAGTACTTTCAATCGTATTTAGAAACTATTTTGACTACATAGTGCATTGTTTTGGAATGTCTGTGTTTTATTTAGCCCCATGTGGTGTATTTTATGCATTTTCTTGTACTACTTTGCCTTTTCTTAAAACCAAAGTCTACACTGACATGACAGTTTGACCTCCTTTGTACCATACAATACATCAAAATATTTATCATTTGCAGAATGGAGTCATTTCAGAGAAGTTTTGTCTATTTTATGAAGTTATGCAGACAAAAGCTCAGATACTTATACAACATAGCTAAGGAGTAGAGCTCATTTGCTCAGATGGAGCCATAAGTCTACAGGTGTACCATGTGTGCTTTAATGTACATGTATTGCCCTGTGAAATTACTAATGTAAAAGTGATGACTAAGTAGCAGGGCTGTACAAAGTTTTTTATGAATATACTGTGTGAGTAACAAAGTATAGCCCTGTATTCTTAATTAACCCCTACCTGTACGGCTAACAATAAAACTAGTTTAAGCTATATTTACTCAGAAAATGCTCACAATAAGTTGCAGGTAGTTGAAACATTTTACTCTGCCTCAGTCTGTGTCCAACGTGTTCACTATTCCACTGCTACACTTGTCCTATCACACTGGCAATGTAATAACAGACACCCCGACATTCACAGCTCCTTCCTGCACACATACTCTCACAGGACAAGGGGGAGGTGACTTTGGAACAGTTACAGCACCCTTGCTTTAGCAAGAAGGTGTCCGTGCCATCTACTACCTATCCATTGCTGACAGGGGCCACGGAGATACCGAACTTATATATGGAATCATACGTGACTGCTAAAACAAAACAAATAAAAAATGCCACCTTCAATGGCCTCCTTTCAGCAGCACCTAAACAGTGTATTTTATCAAACAATTCATAGACACATATTGCACGAGTGGTAAGAACCAAGTATCTTCTGGATAAAGATGCCACATACCTACATTTTAACTCTTTCTAGTGTACGAGCACATGCTCTTAGGTCAGGCCATGGTTTCAAAGTAATGCCTGTAATTATAAAGCCCTTCAACTAGCAGAGATGTTGCTCCTACTGGTAGATGTTGAACATGTTTATTGATGTGAACCCATGCCTGAGTGTTTCTGCTCTATGCCCTCAAATGCTTCGCGAGTAAGGAAGCCAGCATATAAATGACAGCAGGCAGTTTAGAGAGAAGGTGGGTGAGGTAGTATCTTGAGTGACTGACTTCTGTTGGTGAGATAGCACTACAGCGCTGCAGCTCTGTGACTGTATCGCTGTAAGTGGAGACAAGTCTTAAGTGAGACGCTAACCTATGCCGACGAGAGCTGCTCTCGTAGCTACAAGTGCTCTGCCTTCCCAAGGTGTTAGCTGAGTCAACAGGAGAATTCCTCCCATTGGACACTGGCTGTCTACACTGGAGAGTTCTGCTGGTATAACTGGGTGCTTCAGGGGTGGTGTTTCCTATGCCCCAACGATGTAGTTATATTGACATATAACTTGTATGTAAACCGTGGCAAGCAGGCTTCCCAGCCATGCAGAACTCTTATTCAGATCTGGAAAGGTAGGCCAACATCACAGCTAAATACAAGATGAAACAGACTGTTTTGCAGAAGGCGAGTTAGCACTTACTCTAAGGTGCCATGAATATAGAACGGCCGTTAACACGGGACAAAATGAGGGAGTCAGTGGGTTACAGCTTGTTTGTGACACAAGCAAGTGTCTCAAACTTTCGTACTGGTGACCCCTTTCACACAGCAAGCACCTGAGTGCGACCCCCACCCCTAAATTAAATATAAAAAGATATTTTTAAACACCATTATAAATGCTGGGGGCAAAGCAGGTTTTACCTGGAGGCTGGCCGCTCGCGACCTCTCAGGTAATAACCTCGTGACCCTCTCAGGGCCCACGACCCCATTTGAGAAGCCTTGTAAAAGCCATTAATAATCAGTGGTCGCTGTTCAGGCCTATGATTTTGTTTTTTTTTGTTTTTTAACCTATTGGTAGACCTAGGAGCTTAGTCTCATAACTGCTAGTCCTGTTCAAGTGTTTGTGCAAGTTACTTCGGGTGAGGGACCAGATATATCAAGTATAAACAATGATCACTTGTGAATGCGTTCACCTATAAGGGTATTTGATTTTCTTTATTCATTTTTGAATGGATCTCACATAGGAAAATCGTTCCGATATTCTAGTGTGGAGCTTAAACTACAAAACTAGAAGGGGATCTCTAAGAGCACTGGCAGTAGCCTGACCCATCCATACTACAGAAGAACATTCTCATAGTCATACTGGACCAATGAAAACATTAATTAAAGAAACCATGCGTTCACCAAAAAATGAAGAGTGACCCACACCAGCATACCGCACATCCAACCACTCTACTAAGGACATATTCGTTAGTAGCATGAGGAGTGGTGGTCAAAATTCCTTTCCTAATCAAGTAAGAAGACGGCGTGAACACATTATCCCACCATCCCATGTGAGACCCAAAACAAAAGGACTATAGACTGTATGAGATCCTATTCAGCAGCAAGAGAAAGGGAAGGCACATAACTGCCATATGAGGTGGCCCTCGGAGCAGCATACACTCCCCTCGCCAGATCTATTAAGGAGCCTAGCTATCAATAATCAATGTTGCCATCCCTCTAATTTAGATGCAAGAAAAAATCACGTGCGATCGGAACAAGTGATGCCTCTGAGCTTAACTTAGGCACTAGAGCTCCCCACTTCAATGAGGAGCGTAGATAGGCCACCCTACAGGGGAGATGCAACAAGCCAGCACATAGGCTTAGGACCCGCCTAGCTAAGCCAACAGGAAAGATACATGGGGATGATCGGGAAATGCTAAGTGCTGCCTTTCATAAGTGAGGTCATTGCTCCTCTGCCTTGAAAATCACAGTCAGGAAATCCTTGCTGAAGGCAGCTGACTTAGGCTACGTCTGACTTAGGGTAACGTCTTACACTACCGCCGATCGGCGGTTACAATCGATTGCTTGGGATCGCTTATCGGCTCTCATCATAGATGCATTATATCGATCGCCGAGACGCGCATATGATCGATTCCGGAAACTCCACCACCCCAGCGGAGTTCCGGAATCGACAGGAGGGGCCGCGACATCGATTCCCACGCAGGTGAGGTACGGGTGGAAGTATCCGATCTTAGATACGCAACTTCAGGCAACATGTGAATAACGTAAGCTGAAAGTCAAATATCTAAGATTCGATTTTTCCCTAGTGTATGACCACCTGTGCCTAAACCATTGTCTTGTAGATTGCTAGGACCTTGCCAGCACACACAAAAACACCTGAGGGTGAGGAAGATCGCAGCATCTTTCATTTGTATTAGGCAGTGGAATAAACATCTGGTATGGGTAACGGCCATGCCCTAACAACTAAGCTATCTTAAGAAGAGAGAGGTGAAATAGGATCTTGCTAACATGTAGATGCATATATGGCCTAATAACTGAAGTAAGCGCTAAGATCACACTGTGGGGTGTTTTCTAGTTGAAGCTGGGCTATGTTACATTAACGCCTCTCACTGTGGGAGTTAAAAGAAACACACTTGGTGTGTTGGAGAGCCCCACTACTCATAGATGACTGACTAGACCATAATGGAGACTCCCTCAGGCTTTCCCCTTGAAGTGTCCCTTACTATTGAGAGGCTTCTTGAGCTTACCTTGGCCCAATATATATATCGAATTAAGTGGTTACGTGACTTCTCATGGCTCTTGTAGAGGCTCCTCCGCTCTACCAGATCGAGATAGAATTGAACTGGAGTCTCCCGTTAGCTTGCCTCTTCAAGTGAAACGCTTGAAGAATATATTAATTGGCAAAGAATGAGAAGCCCTCTGCAGTATAGTGGTTTTACTATTCATACGTAGGAATGTTGCAAATGGTGCTTCAATCCCCCTTTACTTGATGAGCAGAATGGAGAAGGGATTTGAGGTGGGAGTTTCCTCAGTCTTTCCTCTTGAAGCTGTTCCATGTGAATGAAATATTAAGGGGGCCAAAGTCCAAGTGACAAGCTCTCCATGGTATAGTAGTGAGGCTAAACATGTGGTGCATTAAAGACCCTGCTTCAATTCTTCCCTTTACTTGATGAGGAGAAGGGATTTGAAGTGGGCGCTCCCTCAGTTTTTCCTCTTGAAGCTGTTCTACTTTAATTAAAGTAGAACAGCTTCAAGAGGAAAAGATTTGAATCAGAAGCTTCCTGAATCTATCACCTCAAGGGGAGATCTGAACCTGCATTACAAAGGCTCCTAGGATATCAACTCAGCCACTGTGATATAGAGAGTGCTTGGTTTTTTTGGTTCAATTAAACTGGCATAACTTCAAGAGGTAAGATTGAAGGAGCTCCCACTCAAACACCACCTCCTCATTTCATAGCAGGAGGAATTGAATCCGCAAATCCACGTCTCAAAAGCGAGGCACTGAACCCTTCAACTACAGAGGACTCTTAGTTCTTAAACTAGCAACTCCTTCTCTCTTAAAAAGTAATTGGGTCAAGCAAACAGTTTCAAGTTAATCTGCTACATGGGGAAACTGAACCAGCATCAGCTAAGAGGCCTCAGGGGGAGAAGTCTAACCACTGTACTATAGAGGCTCCTTGGGAAGTTATTAGGCCAGTTTATAGTTAATTAAAGTTGAAGTGGAACAGCTTCCCAAGGCAAGAGCCTGCATCTCATCAGACAGAGGGAAGAACTGAATCCACAGCTCCAGCAGTCCAGGGGAATAGCCCACCCACTCTAATTAAATAATAATTGGGCCAAAGCAAAACAGACAAGTCCTCTACAATAAATAGTAATTGGGCCAAAACAAGCAGCCATTTATGTTACACTTGTTAAGCTACCCCCAATGGGGAAACTTTGAACTAGAAACTCCATTTCTCCCTCTACTAGATGATGATGAGTCATGGTTTGAACTGGCAGCTTCCTGAGGTCTTGCCTCTGGGAAGCTGTTCCACTTTAAACTAAACATTAATTGGGTCAAAACAAAGGCAAGAAGCCCCCTCTATGTTACAGTGGTAAGGTTACTACCCTGAGAATCTTAGCATCATGGGTTCAACTCCTTTCACTGCTGAATAAGGGGAAGGGGTTTAAATCGGGAACTCTTTCAGTCTTGCATCTTGAAATGGTTCCATGTAAATTACATAGTAATTGGGCAAGAAGCCATCTATGCTACACCCCCCCCCCCGGGACGGTCAACTGGTGTGGCTGGTTCAATCTACTTTCTCCCTGATGAGGAGATGGGGATTAAATTACAAGCTTCTTAGTCTTTCCTCTTGCAGCTGTTCCACGTAAATTAAATTGAGTTTGTGCCCTCTATGCTACAGCCATTAGGCTACACCCCTGGGAAACTCAGAGTTGCTAGTTAAGTCTTGCCTCTACCAGATGAGACAAGGGGTTTAAATGGAGCTTCTGCACGCTTACCTCTTGAAGCTGTTCCACTGTAATAAATAGTAATTGGACCAGCAAGAAATTAGGATCACTCTGTAGCCAGTGGGTAGGCTACTTACATAGAAAGTGGGAAACCCAGTTCAAAACCTCCCCTTGGCCTGTTAAGAAGAAACTTGAACAAGGCTGGATCACCTCCTAGGTGAAAGGGCTGGAAGTGAGAGAGAGATCCTGTTAAAATCCCTCCTTTCTCAGGAGGCCCATGTCTTTTCTGGAAACAGAGGAGGTCTAAACAATAATCCCCCACCTTTCATGTTGCCATGGAGGTGTAAGGGGAAAGAGGTACCTGGAAATGGGACACCCCTGTTCATATCCCTTCACAAAGGAGAGTTTGAACAAGCGTCTCCCACAGGGGGCAAAATAGTAATCTGCATTTTTGTACCCCAAGTCATACGCTAATTAAAGAGGAGCCTATACTGGAGATGCCAAGCTAAACCCTTCTCTCCTCAGCAGGCAGGAGAAATTGAACCCCCATGTCACATGAAAGTCTACCCCACTATACAGATTGAGCCCAGGCAAGAAGCAGCTCTATTAATATTTCCCTTTAAGCTCATACTCTCCTGTGACTACAGACTTTTGCTTAAAGTCAAAACAGTACAGAAAAATGCATACATATATATCACCTACAAATTTGTCAAAATTAACCAAACTTATGGTCTTGGCTATACGGCGCTTTACAGCGCTGCAACTTTCTCGCTCAGGGGTGTGAAAACACACCCCGAGCACGGCTCCCAGCGCTGCAAGCTAACCCATGAGGATGTGGAGTACACTGCAGTGCCCAGCGCTGGCGCTGCGACTACACTCAGGGCTTGGCTACACTGGGAGAGTTGCAGCACTGGTGGTGGGTTTAACAGCGCCTGCAACTTACTCACCGTTCACACTTTCAAGGCACTTACGCGCTGCATACTCCCTGGCTGCAGCGCTGGCTGTACTCCTGCTCTGCCTGGATATAAGGATTGCAGCACTGGCGATGCACGCGCTGCTCCGCAAGTGTGGCCACCAAAAGCGCTGTAATTGGCCCCAAGGTATTCAGAGGTATCCAGAATGCCTGTTTAGCCATTCTGATTTTTAAGATACACAGCTCTGCGAGCCCGGAGTTCACAACAACACAAACACAGCTCGTTTGCTCAAGCAAGGCAGGCAGGGGGATTCCTTTGAAATGTTCACAGTTTGCTTGAGAAGAGAAGCAACACGGGGGGGGACGGGACGGAACTCCCGTTTTGGAGCAGCCTGCTTGCCTTCAGACCGATATTTGCATTTAGTGAATAAGAGAGGGGTGGGGGAAGGGGTTAAACTTTTAAAATGATTGAAGGTTGGTGCTGTGTATCTTCCAGTCCTTAGAACTTGCAAGGCAGGGACTGAGACAGTGTCAGCTCCAAAAATCCACTCTCTCTGTCTCCCCATGCTCCCTGTCACACTCCGCTCCACCCTCTCTTGAAAAGCTCGTTGCAGCCACTTGAACGCTGGATAGCTCACAATAAAGCACTGCTCCCAACAGCGCTGCAATGCTGCAATATGGCCACACCTGCAGCGCCTGATAGGTGTCAGTGTGGCCACACTGCAGCGTTTCGTCCCTACACAGCTGTAGGAAGACAGCTGTACTCCCAGCACTGTACAGCTGTAATGTAGTCATACCCTCACACTGGTTTTGAGTGTAGCATACCCTATGGCCTTGGCTACACTGGCGCTTTACAGCGCTGCATCTTGCAGGCGCTCAGGGGGTGTTTTTTCATACCCCTGAGCGAGAAGTTGCAGCGCTGTAAAGTGTCAGTTGAATCAGGGCGGCAGCACTGGGAGCACGGCTCCCATGCTGCACTCTACACTGTAAAGGATGTGGTTTACAAGCAGCGCTGGGAGAGCTCTCTCCCAGCGCGAGGCTCGACTACGCTCACACTTCAAAAGCGCTGCCGGGCCAGCGCTTTGAAATTTCTATGTAGCTAAGCCTCATACTTCAAAGTGCTCTGCGGCAGCGCTTTGAAGTTTCGAGTGCAGTCAAGCCTATGTTCTTTGCTTACAGCCCTTTGAACACAATCACCAGATGGGATACCTAATAACGTTTAAACATGAGGCGATGCTGTTGTAGCTTCCTACTCAGATTTGAACCTTAGCGTTCATAAACTGAGAAACTAGCATGAAACCTCCAAGCTTAATTCCACAGCTTGGATCTTATCTCGCTGCCACCATCCAAAATTTCAGGGTTTTGCCCCTCTGGTCTCCCAAACTTCCCTGGAGAGACCCCCCAAGACCCAGAAGCTCTGAGTCTTACTGGCAAGGAAATACTCCACTTCCCTTCCCCCTCCCTCCCACCCAGACTTTCCTCTCTGGGCTACTTGAGTATTGATGCAATCTCTTTACATCACAATACCAAGAAACCTGTCCCTCTGTTCCACAAAGAGACAACCTCAAACACAAGGAAACAGAGATGATTTTATCTCTCTTTCCCCCTCCCACCAATCCCTGGTGCTGCCGAGCTTATCTGAAGAGAAAAACTCAAACAAGTCTTAAAAGAAAGCTTATATAAAACAAAAGAAAGAAAAGACATAAGAATAAAACTCTGTATCAGATGACAAACACAGGGCTATTGCTTATAGAAAATATGAATAAATAGTCTGATACAAAAGAGATCTCAATTGAAACATTCCAGCAACTCCCACACATGAAATACAAAATACAATGTAAACCTATTGCTTTTCCTTTTGTACTCACAACTTGGGAACAGAAGGGTAGAAGGAAGCTTGGAGATAGAAAAAAAAGCTCTTCCTCATAGCTGAGAGAAAACAAACAGGCAGAACAAAGACAAACACACCCAGAAGTTCCCTCCCTCTAGTTTGAAAAATCCGGTTTCCTGATGGTCTCTGGTCAGGTGCTTGGTTCCCTTTGTTAACCCTTTACAGGTAAAGAAACATTAACCCTTAGCTATCTGTTTATGACAGATGCAAAAGAACTGCAACACTTCCAGCATCTCCAAGCACCCTGGGGACCATGCCAGACACGCGCCTAACGCGATACCGTGAGTTGGGTCTAGCCGCTGGGTGACCCTAACTCATCACTAAGCCCCCTAAGAATCACGTGATCTGTCAGTGGCAGACAGGGCACCGGATCCCAATCCGCCGGGAACAGCCATCGCTCCCCTGCTTCCCCCCTGGATTCGCTCCCCTCCTGCCCTGGGAACAGCTGGAGCCCCGCCCCTGCTCTCCCCGGCCAGCCCAGCGCAGGGAAAGGGAAGCCCGGGGGGCGGGGCTGGGGGCCCGGAAAGCGGGGCGGGCGGGGGGGGGGAAGCACCTTCGCCCCCGACACTCACCCAGCGCTCCCCGGGGAAGCAGCGCGAGCACCAGCAGCGCCGAGAGACGCGGAACCCAGCCGTCACCGTTGCCTATTGGACGACGCCTTTGTCGGGAGCTCTGCGCGCGTGCCGCGGGCGGGAACGCGCTCTCGCGGCCGCAGCTAAAGGGCCGGAGAGGGGACAGGCAGAGGCGGCGCGCGCTGCTTAAGAGCGCGAGGCAGGCTGCAGCCGCCCAGCCGGGGAAGCGCTCGGGTATGGCCCGGTCCCTCCGCCGGGGGAGCCTGCGGCGAAGCTCGCCCAGCGCGGTCCCGGTCCCCGCCCTCGGGAGGCGGCCAGCAAAGGCCTCGCTGCGCCGCCAGCTCCTGGTTTGCCCCCAGTTCCGCTTTGGGGCGACCAAGCGGCGAGCGCAGCGTTCAGCCTCCGGCTGCGGGGAAGGAGAAGCCCGGGCCACGGGGGCAAAAACGCTCCCGAGGGATTCGGGCCCGAGAGCTGCTTTTTCGTGCTGGCAACTGCTGCAGTTTCATACCCGAGCTTTGCTTCTCTGTCTTGCTGCCTGCTAGGAAAGCGCGGCTCGCAGGGGCACGTCTCGTCAAGTTTGTGTTGCTGCTCAATGGCACAGGCACATCAACGTTAGAATAAAGGGGGAGTTAATTCTCCCCCCGCCCCTTTATCGTCACAGCGCTTGTGGGGTTTTCATCATTGGCTGTGGGTGGGTCAAGGCCCCTCCCCAAGCTAGAGTGATGGCTAGAGACAGGTCAGCGGTTTGTCCTAGGAAAACCGTTGTTCTCCTCTAGCTTCCTGGTAGGATAAACAGGCTTTAAGAAAGAACAAAAGGGAGTTTAGTCCTAGACCAAAAGCAGAGAGAGAAACATTTGCTCCAATGAGTGATGTCACTTAAAAGCTTGCTACTAAATGTTACACTAGATTTGTATGAGCACCTAGACCCCTCTGGAGAGCAGACTCCCATTGAGAAAGGTGAACAGATTAATGCACTTGTTGTCTATTTGTACAGTACAGGCCTGTCACATTGGTTATTTTCTCCACAATTTAACCTAAATGTAAGTCCCTGCACAGTTGTCTGATCTTTGTAAATGCAGAGTAGTTTGAATGATACTTTTCACCAAAGCTGACCCACACTCCAGCTTAATACTGTTACAAGATGTTGAAGAAAAATATGAAGCCGACAGTCAATAAGGCAAAAATAAGGCCCTACGCCACTGTGTCTAGAAGACTATCATCCATTGCGATGCAAATTCCGGCAGACTCGTCGCACCCTCTTCAGAGTTAGATCTGTTTTACTTTGCCAGAAAACACATCACACAACTAGGGCACAGTGTAAACACCACGAACAGTAAGGGTGAAGTGAATCTAGATGCTTTGAAAAAAGTATGAGGCACGTTCTCTCCAGAGTCCTTGGCTTTCCTTACATAAAAGATGCAATCAATGGGAACCCCTTGCCTGCCTGAATTAACGCCAGAGAAAGAAAAGGCTGCATAGTGAAGCCAAGCTTGAAGCCAGTGAAAGTTCACTGGGAGTTTGCCAATAACTCCACTGGGACCAGAAATTTAGACTTAAAAACTTCAGTGAAACAAAAACAGTAGATTTAGGTTCCACTTTTGTAATCATAAAAAGATGTCACTAGGCTTGTCTGATGGGTAAGGTTGACTGGCCATAGCGTAGAGGAAGAACTATATCTGATATATTCTACAAGGAGTATCCTTCTTTCAAATTAATTAACCTCTACCCTCATATAACACAAATTCGGAATTATAACGCTGGTCCCGCGACGCCTCGCTCCCTATAACACCCTCTCTCTCTCTCTCCTCCGGCCGTCTATTTGAGGTAGACGCTCTGTCTTGGAAGCAACATATCCAGAATAAATCTCTCTCTCTCGCTCTCACTCGCTCCTGGCATGAGTTATAGGAGAATAACGTTTGCTTACTTATGCCATCCATTTCTGAGTAGAAAATCCTATGACTACTTACAGTATCAAACCCCGCTACAATGGTACAAGTTTTCCCCATCCCACCAGCTCCACAGCTTCCACTGGCCTCCACTAGAGCAGGTGGAACAAGCTGCTGCTGCGGGAAGGCCACGGAGGTGAGCGCCCCACAGATCCACCACTCTGGTGCCCCAACACTTCCCTGAGTCCCTCCTGTACCGCTAACTGCCCTCTCTCTTAGTAACTGGCAGTTTCATTTACCTGTACCCCCCAAATTCCTCCAACACTCCCTCGTCCACTCTCCAGCATGCAGTTATTAAGCTCTTTTGTAATTCCAGCAACTCTTTTCACAGCGCAGGCAAATGCGGCGCACACCCAAAATTTGCAGGAAGATAGCTGTGAATTAGTCAATAAAGCAGGCTCAGAAGGAGTTTAGATTTTGTTGGTTGTTGTTTGTTCTAGAAAATTAAGCACACTTAGCAGCACTTTTCCTCCAGGTTGATAAATTGCAAAGAATACAGAAATTGTATATCAGTTAAAACAAAAGGCCCATGACATTGATTGAGTTTCATGTTACACATAATACATTAATACATATTATTGTAGAGAGACTCATCCTGAAAAGTTGTCTAGTTATGCATTAGCAGATAGTCCTGCTTCAAGCTTTCTGAAGCTGTTCTACTCATAAGTATTAATGGACAAACATAAAGAAGAAAATTCTATGGGGGACGTGTTTAGGCTACCCCTTGAGTTGCTGAGTCAATCCTTCCTCTCCTGAAGTGGATGAAGCTGGAACTCTTAGTCTTTCCCTTCTTGCATGCTCCAACGTAAATTAAATAGTAATTGCCCAAGAGCCCTTACGTTACAGCTGTTAGGCACGCCCCTGGGAACTCAGGTTGCTAGTTCCAGTTGTCCTCTACAGTATTCGAGACAGGGTTAGTGGAGCTTCTTCACTCTTGCCTCTTGAAGCTGTTCCACTTCAATTAAATAGTAATTGGACCAACAAATAAAAAAAATTAGAATCCCCCTATCCCCTTGTGGGTCAGCTACTTACATAGAAAGTGGGAGAACCCAGTTCAAATCCTCCCTCAGCCTGTTAAGAAGAGGCTTAGACAAGGATGGATCACCTCCCACATGAGGGGTAAGAGGCCTGTTTAAATCCCCTCCTTTCTCAGGAGGCCCTTGTCTTTCTGAAAACAGAGGAGGTCTAAACAATGATTCTCCACCTCTCAGGTTCCCTTGGGTGCAGGGTCAGGGAATGGTGTGGGTGGAGGTGGGGAGGAAAAGAGGTCCTTGGGATGTGGGACACCCCTGTTCAAATCCCTTCATAAAGAAGGGGTTTGAACAGGGGTCTCCCACAGCCTGATCCATGGGGGAGCAAAAGAGTGATTCACATTTTTGTACCCCCAAGTCTTAGCTAATTAAAAGAAGAGCCCACAGTGAGAGATGCCAAGCTAAACCCCTTCTTCTCCTCCTCCTTAGCAGGCAGAAAAAACTGAACCCCTGTGTCATGTGAAGAGTCTACCCAATAGACTAGAGTAGGCTTCTCCTTCTTGCTTGGGCTCAATTAATATTTCATTTAAGCGCATATTGTCATGTGACTACAAATTTTTGTTTTAACCAAAGTCAAAACAGTACAGAAAAATGCATAACATATATATTGCCTGCAAATTTGGTCAAAAATGTTTCTATGCGTTACAGCCTTTTTGGTGATTTTATGATTTTTTTTAGAAGGGCTGCCCAATAACGTTTAAACGTGAGGAGATGCAGAAGAATTGTACCACTTCCAGCATCAACAGTCACCCTGGGGACAACCTTGTCTAACACAAGACTAACCTCATTATCTCTAGACCAGGCTTGCACAACATGGGGCCCACATGGGCTCATTGTGTGGCCCGCTGGGGGTGAGTTGGTGGGCTCACTGTGCGGCGGGTGAGGGGCTCAAGAGGCAGGCAGGCAGTGGCGGGGGATGAGGAGGTGAGCGGGTGGCTGAGGAGGCGAGCAGGCGGGCAGTGGCGAGGGCTGAATAGGTGAGCCGGGGGGGGCTGAGGAGGCGAGTGGGTGGGCACTGGCGGGGGGTGAGTAGGCGAGCGGGGGGGTTCGGGGCTGAGGAGATGAGCAAGGAGTCAATGGCTGACCTGTTCTACTGATCTGGTCTAGCTCCCATCCTCTCTCCAAGGGTTGCAGATGCCTGGAGGTACCTGCCTTCCACGCCTTCCTCATTCACATCTCATTCATTCAACAGGGTAACTGATTACAAAGTGGGGGAAGATCTTATTCTACTTCTAGCAAAAATACATGTTTCTTTTACCTTAATTTATACTACTTTAGGAGCCCACTATAACATATTACCAAGGTTCAATACTGCTGTTTAGGTGGGGCAACGCTGGGGAAGGAAGGTTTGTTTCCGCGGGGCGGGCGGTGTTTGGCGGGGGTGAGGGTGCTGTGTTTCGTGGGGATGGGCGGTGCGGGGGGGTTGGCAGAGTCGAGGGCGGGGTTCGGCCCTCAGCTGTTTTCTTTGGAGTAATATGGCCCTCGCCACTTTACGAGTTGTGCAGGCCTGCTCTAGACTGTTTTCTTGCCTGCACATTTATACCTGCCTCTGGAAATTTCCACTACGTTCATCTGACGAAGTGGGTATTCACCCACGAAACCTTATGCTCCAATTCTTCTGTAAGTCTATAAGGTGCCACAGGACTCTTTGTCGCTATTTACAGATCCAGACTAACAGGGCTACCCCGCCGATACTAAGCCCCCTCTGTAAGCCTGGCTGGCAGATGC
>NC_133772.1:13088021-13095362 GCF_003597395.2 Chelonoidis abingdonii
GGGGGGGGGGAAGCACCTTCGCCCCCGACACTCACCCAGCGCTCCCCGGGGAAGCAGCGCGAGCACCAGCAGCGCCGAGAGACGCGGAACCCAGCTCGGGCGAAGCAGCTCCATGGCCGCGAGCAGCACTGCATTCGACGACCTGCCCCGCCTCACACTGCGCATGTGCGGAACCCAACCGTCCCCGCGGCCTATTGGATGACGCGTGTGTAGGGCACTGGGCGCGCGTACCCGGACGTGCCGGCAGCAGGCGCGCGGTGCTGCTACAGCCGCAGCCAAAGGGGCAGGGGCGCGGGAGGCCGCAGCTGGGCGCGCAGCTTAGGAGCGCGAGGCAGCGTGCGGCCGCCCCACCCGGGAAGCGCTCAGGCCGCTTGCTCCGGGGGAGCCTGCGGCGAAGCTCGCCCAGCGCGGCCCCGGTCCCCGCCCTCGGGAGGCGGCCAGCAAAGGCCTCGCTGCGCCGCCAGTTCCTGCTTTGCCCCCAGTTCCGCTTTGGGTCGACCAAGCGGGGAGCGCAGTGTTCAGCCTCCGGCTGCGGGGAGGGAGAAGCAAAAACGCTCCGGCGGGATTCGGGTCCGAGGGCTGTTTTTTTGTTGCTGGCATCTGCTGCAGTTTCATACCCGAGCTTTGTTTCTCTGCCTTGCTGCCTGCTAGGAAAGCGCTGCTCGCAGGCGCATGTCTCGTTTAGTTTGTGTTGCTGCTCAATGTAACAGGCACATCAGCGTTAGAATAACGGGGGGGTTAATTTCCCCCCGCCCCTTCATCGTCACAGCGCTTGTGGGGTTTTAATCATTGGCTGTGGGTGGCACAAGGCCCCTCTCAGTGCTAGGGTGATGGCTAGAGACCCGTCATCCTAGGAAAACCGTTGTTTAGTCCTAGTCCAAAAGCAGAGAGAAACAGTTGCTCCAATAAGTGATGCCACTTAAAAGCTTGCTACTAAATCTTACACTGGATTTGTATGAGCACCTAGACCCCACAGGAGAGCAGAGTCCCATAGCTGTAGGCCAGTCATCCTCTGCTGCAGGCTTTTGAGCTACAACTGGCTCTTACCTGTGTCAAGTGAAGCTCTTTGCAGCATAATCAATCAGTCAGGTTACTCGCTGTGTTAATAGTTGATAACATTTTTATAAGGGGTCAGTCATCTTGTGGTGAAAATATTTAAAACTAAATTTTTTGTGTCATACCGTCTTAATATGAATAACTAGTGCTTTAGTAAATGAAACCATGAATTCACATTACAAGAGCTCTTTTGGATAATGGTAATTGCTAATTTGTCTCCTCAACCACTGAAGTCTTGAGTATCACTGCTCTAAGCACTGAACATAAGCCCAGGGAGAGAGACTGTTTCATCTGTTTCTCTTCCTTTCCCTACTCTTAACCACCCCTTGTCCCAACTCTAACCACAACATTTAATTTGTGGGTGTGGTTGCAGGAGAGCTACTATATTGAAACCACTGTTTTAGTTTTACTTATCAGAATGCTTGTCAACTATAAGTTTCTCTGGCTTGTTCCAAGCAGTTTTTATAGTCTTAACTGTATTAGTTATTGAAAATGGGCTGAAAGATGGAGTGTCACCCCCATTCAGGAAACAAGTAATGAGGCTTTATAGTTCCTTTTTAAAAACTAATGCATATTGAAGTACATAGTAGAATGCTTGAGAGATGCTTAGCTGACTTACCATCCCAGTGAACAGTCAGAAGGTGTGAAGCCAGATTTAAAAAAAAAAAGTAGGGGGGGAGAAAGGTGAACAGACTAATGCACTTGTCTATCTGTCTGTACAGAACAGGCCTGTCACTTCGGCCATTTTCTCCACAATTTAACCTAAATGTAAGTCACTGCACATTTGTCAGATCTTTTCAAACTACACTGCATTTACAATGATACTTTTCACTAATGCTGACCCATACTTGAGCTTAATACTCTTTCAAGATGTTGAAGAAAATCTTTGCCTTATTGCCTATGGGCTCCATATTTAATAGCCGAAGACTTAAAGAGTAAAAGGCTCTTTTGTCTAGAGACTCTCACCCATTGCCTGATGACATTTCTATGCAGCATGTCTTAGGCCAGGTCTACACTGCGACTTTAAATCGGTTTAATGGCCGATATACCGATTTAACACTGTATCCGTTCACACGACGTCGTCATTAATATCGAGTTAACCGCCTCCTTAAATCGATTTCGTAAAACTTCGTCCCAACAGGAGAGGATTATATTTTGTTAAATTTTCGGATATGTTTGATAACTCGGATTTAGTTGTTGAATATCTGTTATTGGTCTTCTTTTTTCTCTTGTGCTTCAGGAGTGCCTGCACTTTTCGCTTTGACATCAATTCTATACTTCGGGATGCAGCTTTTTGCAGGGTAAACAGAAATAAGCCCCGCTCTTGGAATTACATTTCTTCGTGTTTCTATCGTTTTTTCTTTTTTTTTTAATCGCTTCCTGTGCTATTTGCCAGTCTCAATCCACAAAAAGAGCCCAGCATGGACCGTACGGGAGATACTATCTGATCGCTGTTATTGGGGGAGACAATCTGTTATGCACCGCTCCTTAGCAGAACACGAAATGCCAAAGCGTGGTGTAATAAAAACGCCGGGAACACAGCGCTGCTGTGACAACGTCAACGGGAAGCAAGACTCAAATCACGATACGCTCGTATGAAGGACAGGCGAGGAGGGTACTGAGGATTCCAGCATATCCCCACAGTCGCACAGGCAGTTCTTCTGAATTATTTCCATTCATGGCTTGAGCCTCCAAATGTCTGTAGGTTCAAACACAGTGTCTCCGTTGGTCAAGGGAACAGCTCCTCAGTTTTTCCCCCACCACTCATGTGAAAAAAGCGGAAAGAAATCATGTCCTGACTAGTTTCTATGTCACCCTTATGGTTATGCGTGAGATGGCTTTGCTGTAGACGGGACCGCTATACAGCACTTGAAAGGCAGTGATCCGTCCTTCTCATTCCTCCTCTCTGGTGGTAGACTGTGCTGTCAACCTGCCCACTAATCCAGGAGAACCGCCTAACTTCTCACATCGAGGGCAACATTGCTAGCAGTGATAGGGGAACAGAACGGCGATAAACCGCTTAATAATTTGAAACTGGGGCCTGAAAAGTTTTTGCATCACATTTGTATTGACTCGCTTCGGCAATGAGTCAATATACACTCCCTCTGATGGGTGCTAAAAATAGTCCATCCTGCTGGACTGTTCAGCCCCAGAACGGCTGCCTCTCAACTGCCTCCCCCCGACCTCCACTGTATCTCACTAACAAGTTCTCTGTTTCTTATTCTTTGTATTCCTTACAATTTTCATTGACACAAATGGGGGAGGGCACTTGCCACGGTCATGGGTAGCCCAGGAAGGTTGAGGGAGGAGAAGAACAGGTCGCTTCTTGCAGGGGCAACCCTTGTGAATACTGACACTGGAGCACCTGTGCTCTTCGGATACCTGGATCTCTATTACACTTGCCTATTATTCTAGGCAGGACGTGCACCACTTGACCGCTCTGCGTCCGCATCCGGAACTGGATGCGGAGCTGGTCGACAGATAGGCCGTAAACGAGGGAAATCCCGAGAGTTACGGTACATTTCTGGGCTCTCACGTGTAGAGCGGATCACCCACGGGTGCGACTGCAGTTCAAATGCAAAAGTAGCGTCCTGCATAGAACCTTGTACGGGGAGACTACAAGTTCTGATCGCTGTATGATGAGACAATCAGTTTTTATCGAGCTCCTGTTAGAAAGATACGGAATGCCAAAGTGTTTGAAAAATAACTACCGGTACACAGCGGTGCGTGACAACTTCGAACGGGAAGCCAGACACTCCAATACGGATGTCGTGCCGAGGAGGGAGGGGGGTAATGAGGACTACAGTACAGTGCTCCACAGCGGGTCTCTGAAAACTATTTGCATTTTTGCTGGGCGCCCAATGTCTGCTCAGCGTATAACGGTGTCTTTGCGTGGTCACGGACAAGCTCAATCAGTTTTTTCCCTCCAGCACGGGTAAACAAAGTTGAATAAATAATTCCTTGATACTGTAAATGTTCACCCCTCTGGTTGTAGCCTGAATGTGCTGGCAACACGAGTGTGGCTGCGTGAAGAGCAGTAATCCGCTCCTTTACCCCTCCCCCAGGGTAGACGGCCACCCAGTGAGTGCTCCTGGCTGAGTGTCTCGGCGGGAGCTCCGGCGGTGGAAATGGGGGATTGACCCTTTTCTGGACAGTGGGATGTACAGAACGGCCGTACTGGTCTTCATGCTTACACGCTGGGGGCTAGGCTTCAGTCAGACCCCTCTCTCTCTTGCGTAAAGAAAAGATTCTTGAACTGATGGACTCTAGCCCATGGTGGCTCCCTGCCCCCTTTCTATTTGATCGTCGTAACTACTCTGGAATTCTTATTCATGCATTCTTCTAATATCATGCCAACAATGGGTGGCCACTGCGGTAGACAGTAGTGGAAGCTAATGAATGGTTGCGTTACTTGCAGGCGGCCCCTCTGTGTAATACTGACGCGGAGCGTGCGCTGTTGCTACACTGATTTTAATACACTGGTTCCGATATTACTTGTCTGGGACTGACCTTCTATCTTTTATTAACCGGTAAAGGGCGAGGTGACTCGTCTCCAAGTAGTCCAATCCCAGCTCAAAAACACAGGTAATTAATCCTGTTTCCTGCCCATATGTAGTTGTAACGCAAAAAAGCGGCGAGATGGTAACAGATTTTGCTGTCTACCAGTAGACTGTACCATCTCCACAGGAGGGCGCCGGCCGGGAGGAGCACAGTTTTTCAAGTAGCATAATTCACCCTCGCGTGATTAACTTCATTGTTATGGATACTGCCAGCTGTGCAAGCTGTAATGCTTCAGCGTTTGCAGATTCGCCTATCAGTAGCATTCAGTACAAGAGGGTGACGTAGACTCAAGGATTGCTTATTTAGACTTTCATTTCTGCGTGCTGGTGGGGAAAGAAACTGAATTAGCTGTTCCATGAACCATAAAAGACTCACCGTGTTGTAAGCTACAGACCTGGGCGCTTAAGCCAAGAATGCAAATAGTTTTACGAGACTGCTGAGGGACTGGGGATAGCGGGAAGTCACTCAGCACCCCCGTTTCCGTCCTCCAATCCCCCGCCCTGATGCTAATGAATTGGTCACGGGTTCTGGGGTAAATGTCGTCATCATTCCATTGCATCCGGGAAAACGAATCAGCAGCAGTCCCTTTCGCACCATTTTTCCCTGGAATTGCCCATTGCAGAAACAATAGCCGGCAGCACTAGAGACGTCGGCTTTTTGTTTTCCGTCACATTGTGTACTATGATGCCGGGAGACAGAGGGACATCGAGCGCTTACACACCAGCATTCAATTGCTTTTGCAATGATAGCAGAGATGGTTACCAGTCGTCTGTACCCGTCTACTGCCAGAGAAAACTGGCAATGCATGACCGGTTATCTTGCCTTCTCTGAACTGTCCTGCTTATCATGGAGTGCCCCCTGGCTAAAATCAGCCAGGTGGCGCAATGCAAAAGCAACCTTGGGATTGACTCCACTGGCCACTGAGTCAACCCTCCCTGTATGCTGTCTAAATATAGAGTCAGATCCTGACTACCAAGAAGAGAGTCAAAGCAGCAGAGAAGCTGTGGCACCTTATAGATAACAGATGTCTGTTAGTCTATAAAGTGCCACAGGATTCTCTGCCTGCTTTTTACATATCCGACATAACACGGCTTACTCTCTGAAAGGAAGAGTCGAAGTAGATTAGAAGACGCGCAGTATCCGTGCTGGATTAACAGGGGTTTTCCCCCTGGCTAAGAACACAACCATTGCTTCATCCTCTCCCAACCCCCGCACTACTGTGGCAGGGCCACCCCCCCGATTTCTGTCATGCTAGTCGTGGGAATCAAGAATAGACATAGACTTATTCTGTGACAAAGACCGGGGGGCCAACTTGGGGGAGGCAGGCAGTCTGCTCATGACATCCGGCTAGGAATACTCAATTTTAGAAAACCAAGGAGCGATTGGGACTTGCCCCAAGTGAGCGCACGTCAAATTGGGTTTCAGAAACCATTGTCACAGGGCACTCATGATAGCATCGGACACTAACTTGAATGCACTGGCCAGGTAAACAGGAAAAAGCCTGACCCCGCGAACTTTGAAAATTCCATCTGATGTCCAGTAGGAGGTCAGCGACACACCTTACAGTACCACACAGAGCTCCATTTGCATCGTCACACTGCGTCTCACTGATAATCGAAGAGGCCAGCTAGGACCACACAGGAGTTCTGGATCTGATCGCTATTGGGGGTAAGGACTCAGTGCTACACTAGTCATCTGTCGTTCCAAGGACAACATGAAAAAGTTTTGAAAGTAATTTCAAGTCTATGGTGAAAGGCACAGCAGAGACTCCCTTGCGGCCGAAAAGTGAAGTGAAGCGAACTTAGACAGGTTACCAGGAAGCAGAAGAAGCAACGGAAGGTCAGGCTCTGAGCCGAAACATGCGCTTCTTGCTGAACTACATGCTTTTGGTCCAGCGCTACCAGTGCTCCCACCCCTGTCCGTGGATTCACGACTTGGGATTGAAATATTCAAGTGTTTGAGGTGTAGGCTTAGGGGAAGATCCTGGAGACGCATTTGAGGTATGTAAGATAGCGCGTTGGATAGCACACAGGCAGTTCATAACCCCAAACAGCCAGCGATCTTGAGACCCAAGAATTACTCCTGCGTCCCAAGGCGAGAAGCACCAGACAGATTGAGCCATGATAGCGACCCCCTGGTATGAAGCTGTCCCTTCATCTGTATCAACCGGGAGTTAAAAAGCACGATGGTTTTTTTAGATCGCGATTGACACAGCTTGTTGCTGCAGTCGCAAGCCGTTACGTCTACAGGAAAATTCGTTAAATGCTGTGAGAGTGGGAGCAAACCTCCAAATTAATCTCATGAATCGATCATGTGGGAACTCAAAAACTTTTTGCTGTATGAGAACAGTTCTGTGCAAGACGCCTCTCCGTCCCCCCTAAGGGTAACTTTCAACGCCTTGCATTTGCAAGACATTTGCGGTATCCTGCAGGCTTGAGGCATGCACTGAAGGCATGCTACAACAAACGATCTGCCTCTGCGAAGATGCCTATTGTCAGGAAGGATATCAATCCCTATTAGTTACCTTGTGAACCTGAAGGAATGTATGAATAGGGGGCAGACATGGCGATTTTGCTACTGGCCAAGACGGGATGGGAAGGGCGATAGCGACGGTTTCAGCGGTCTGGCCAAGCAGGATTCCTTCCTGCTCGGCAAACCGCTGCGGGGTGAGATGACTGTAGGAGTCGATCACTAGCAGCGATCGTATATGATGGAGCCATGCGC
>NC_133772.1:13116682-13146527 GCF_003597395.2 Chelonoidis abingdonii
TATGGGATAGCTGAGGAACAGCTACCCACAGTGCACCGCTCCTGAAATCGATGGTAGCCTTGGACCATGGACACAAGCAATCGATTTTTTGATCGCACTGTGGACGCACAAAACCGATTTTATAACATCGGTTTTGTAATATCGGTTTAAACTACTTCGAAATAATCGTGCAGTGTAGACGTACCCTCAGTCTGTGAGCTCTTCAGTGTAGAGACCTATTTCACTTGCCAAAAGCCTCACAAAAACCTAGAGCACTGTGTAAACACCACAGGAACAGTAAGGTGTGAAGTGAATCTAGATGCTTGAAAAAAGTATGAGGCACTTTAGAGTCCTTGTTTCTTACATAAATAGTGCACATTCAATGGAGACCCTGCAGTAGCCTGAATTAAGCAGAGAAAGAAAAGGCTGCATAGTGAAGGCCAAAGCTTGAGCCCAGTGAAATCAATGGGAGTTTTGCCAGTAACTCCACTGGGATCAGCACTTAGACTTAAATCTACTGTTTTTGGTTTCATCTGGCAGCCTTTGGGTTTCATTTTTGAATCATTAAAAATGTCACTTAGCTGTAGCAGAATAATCAATTTCCTCACACAGACAATCCCTATGCCAACTTTTGGTATAATTCCCTTATGGACACTCATTGTGGAAGAGTCCTCTTATTTCAAAATAATTACTTTGAAAGTAAACAATTATTCTAGAATAAAGTCACTTATATTCCAGAATAGTGTGTCCACATGAGGGAATTATACTGCAGTACAAGTGTTCCAGAACAGCTATTCTGCTTTAGTTATATCAGTCAATTTTCCCATGTAGAAAAGCTATTAGGCTACTTACCACTATCAGACAATCCCACTATCATTGTTACAAGTCTCCTGGTAGCACAAGAGGCCTGGAGTTGACATGTGGTTTGTGACTCTGCCCATTCTTAATCCCTGGATCACGGACAAAATGAGTCATAACATCTTTGTACTGCAACTGGCATTCACAAATGCCTTCAATCAATGTATAATTGAGGGATTATTTTACTGCAAGATCAGTCCCTTTACTGGTTTAAAGGAGGTATTTGCTTCTTTGTGTGCAGGTTCTTTTAACTGTAGTTCACATTAGAAATTCAGTGTAGGAACCTCTGCTCAAAAATATGGCAAGGTCTCCAAAGATGGAGGCATCATCAGTATCTTGAATCACAAGATTATCAAAATGGTTTTTAAAAATGTGTTGCTGTAAATTCACAAATCTCCTTTCTAAACAAATATTTTCCCCCTTACAGCAGTATTATAAATTCCAAACATCATTTTAAAGGAAGTTTTTGATTTGAAATCAATATTAAAACATTTAATCTGTAGTTTCATGCCTATTAAGTCATTTTAAAGTAAGTGATCCAAGAAGAAAAAATTGACTATTGAAGACAAAATTTCATCCTAGTCTTGTTTTTAGAGGGGTTAAAAATTACAAAGGGTTGTAAAAAGTTGATTGTATCTCTACTATAAGGTGAAGGACATTAAGTGCTGTGTCTTTGACGAGCAAGTGAAACTAAAAAGATACAGGGTTGGCAGTCATGAAGCACTCAAAATCCATGAACCCCTCAAAATTAAAGGTTCCTTTCTCACACACACAAGCTTCCCAAACTTTTCAAGATGACCCGCTGTGGAGGTCAATGAAGCATGCTCTGGAGGAAGTTCAGGGTCTTGTGCTTGCAGTTTCTGATCAAGTCAGGCTCAGCGGCCCGTGTCTCTTCTCCTCCTCCAAGTGACAGATTGCTTAGTCAACTGCTCAGAAACAAGAATTACCATGAAAGGGAAAGAAGGCCAGAGCATAATCTGAGGAGTAAGCATCCTTGATGCTGCAGCATGTCTTGTTCATTTCAGAAGTCTGCATGCAAGACATTTACATGGACAAACAGCAGGAGGGTATGAAGGAGGCCTAAAAGCTACAGTCTGGTGCTGTGTAAAGTTGATCTTAATGAACTAAACTGCTATAAGCATCTAATGGAAGCAGCTGCAGTAATAACGTCGCAATGTGCTATGACTTTGCATTTTCCCCTAGGGAACTTCGTTGCAAGAAGGTAAATTACCCACAAAGATGGTGAAGGAAATGCTTCCGTGTTCTCCAGGCAAAATACTCGACCATGATGAGAAGCAGTTTCCTGCCTGCAGAAAAGGATACACCAATGTTAAAATAAAACTACGTTCTTCTATGCTCCTACCAATGTTTAGAAACATTTCATTGCAATTTTATTATTTTCACTTGGACAAAAAATAATCTTTTTGAAAACTTTACATTTCCTGGGGAAAGATTCTCAGATCAGCCTACTTTTTAAAAAAATCCAATTTACAACAAGTCAAAATAAATAGCACATTGTTAACTTGTTCATGTCAGACTGTATTTCATGCTGTATAATGCACAACCATGAGGTGGTAGGTATATTTGAAGTATAAAGGCAGATTGCTGATACTTAACATAATGGCACCAACAGCTTTCTAAAGAGAAGCAACACCAGCAAAAGTCGGTTTGCATTATGGACAGTGACAGCCACAGGACTAAATGCAGATTAAACTGTAAGCAGAGCAGCCACCATAACACACATTTAAGCAGACAGACCCAAAGAACTGTTTGAGCCTTCTTCTAGTGTGGTTAGAATAAGTTGTATAGAGAACAGATTTCCCTACAACTTTACAAACAAAACATGGTTTCAAAGCTAGGTAACATTTGACCCATGATTTCCATCTTCCTTTGTACTAGATGGAAACATAATTATATGCAAGTAATGCTTCAGAACTGAGTCTGTTCTAGCTTCCAAAAAAGAGGTATGACATTGCAAATGTGATCTCATTTGCTACAAACAAAAGCTTAGGCAAACCAGAAGTGTTTGTCATTACAACAGGCACTATTTTTATTCAATCACCAGAGGTGCAAGAAGACTGGGAGAAAAGTAGTCATTTTCCATTCAACATACAGTGTCTTTGCATTAGAGCAGTAATATTCAGATCTCTATGGTTCAGGAGCCAAATTAACAATCATCACTACTTAAAGGAGCCACAGTAGTATAAATTGATATTATTCTCACAGCAATTAAGTTAATAACTCAGTGCAAGTAGGTAATTGGCTAACATAGGCTACGTCTACACTACAGGATAAATTCGAATTAGCTTAAACCGATTTTATAAAACAGATATTATAAAGTCGATTGTGCGTGTCCACACACATTAATTGGTGGTGTGCGTCCATGGTCCGAGGCTAGCATCGATTTCTGGAGCAGTGCACTGTGGGTAGCTACTGTAAAATAATGAGGCCAATAATGTCGATTTCCGTCCACACTAACACTATTCCGATATAGTAATATCGATTTTAGCATTACTCCTCTCGTTTTGTAGGAGTACAGAAATCGATTTAAAGAGCCCTTTAAATCGATATAAAGAGCAGTGTAGTGTGGACAGGTGCAGCGTTAAATCGATTTAACGCTGTTAAAATCGGTTTAACAGCGTAGTGTAGACCAGGCCATAGTAAAAGCATCCAGATTGGTTGATAAAACTTTTAATATGTGCTGCGAAGAACTACAGATGACACAGTAAAGAGCCTCTTACAGCTCTCAAGCCTCAGTCTGAGTATCACTGCATTAGAGTAAGTCAGAGCTGACATCATTCACCACAGTTTTGACATTTTTATATTGAAGAAGGTGATTTAAAATAAGCCCATACCTGCTATGGTGCAAATGAAATTTTTTGTTCAGTTACGTGGGCCAAAGGTATCTGGTACTTGTTTTCATGTGTATAGTAGTAGCTGAACAGAGGAGAGGAAAAATAAATTACATTTTCAAAGGAAAACTCTAATTTAGTTTCTTTTAAAAGGAGAGACGAAGTAAATTTATATTTAGCCTCAAAATTAATTCCAGAGTTTTATGGCTGCTGAAGTTTGGAAAGTTGATCTGAAGATATCTGAGGTCTCACTGATAACATCAGAGGACACCAAGATTAACTAATTTACCAAGACGAAAGATGAGGAGGGTTCTGATATTAAAGCCTTCTGATATAAGAGGGCTAGTAGGAGTGAAGAGGGAAATCTTCATTGAAAGGTGATATGGAAAATAGGAAAAAATAGGGCTTGTTCCACTTTAATGCTGTTTTGTTACATGGCCTAGCAGCCTCAATGGTTTTATTACTAGAAATTCAGTTATTGGCAATTAGAGAAATAATAAGGCTACCGCAGGACATCACAAGAAACTGAACATAAAGCAAGTGAGAGAGTGGAAAGGATTTTGGACCAGACTGTTTAAGACACTTTGTTTACACCATTTAAGTCCATTGTCTGACAGTTTGGAGAAGGGAGAGAAAGGGTTTTGGGTTTTTTATGTAATTTTTAAACACCTTCTGCCCCTGCAATTAAAGTTTGAGGGCTCACAATACACATTCTCAAAACTGCTTCCATTCCTAGTCCCAGAAAGTCTTCCAACAAAACCTGAGAGAACCATGTTTCATTGCTGATATTTCAAAGGTAAAAAAGAAGCAGGGGAAAAAGAAAAAAAAACCCTTTACATCCTTTTTCTCTTTTCAAATGTTAGTATATTACAGCAATGTGCTCCCCCTACCCAAAAAAATCCTTTTGGATGTAAAGGGGAAAAATTCATCATGAGCCATATTTCTTTGTATCATGCCAATATCCTGGTGACAGAAAATAATGTTTGGGGTTTATTTTTGTAAAAATACACTATAATAATGCTTCTTCCAGAGCAAAGAGACTAGGAGGGAGAGAAGTTTTTAAATGTTATATATAAAGATTGGTATGTGAAAAACACTAAACTATCACCACCCGCAGACTCACAAAATTTCGCTAGTGATTACCTATTTCTTTTGTCCCATTGTTGTATATGGAGATCATGATTCTTTTAATGAAATATGTTTGGCCAGCATTAAACAGTGGAACCAAAGAACAGTTCATACACATACTGAAATGAATGGAAATTTAGAAAAATCCCTCACCCTGCATTCTGCTTAGATATAATCTTCCACATAATGCTGATAACCAAGAGAAGCAACAGCACACCACCTGTGATCCCTGAGACAACAAGGAGAGAACTGAATTAGTCTGACAAATGGGCTTATGAAACACAGAAATACTATTATTGGCCTTTGCAGATTTTTAATTAACTCACAAAATCTCAAACAAAGTTAACAGGTGACGGCATTCCTCTATCTGTACCTCAATTTCACACATACAGAATGGGAAGAGACTGTCTAGGAAGGAGTACAGCAGAAAGGGATCTAGGAGTTATAGTGGACCACAAGCTAAATATGAGACAACAGTGTGATGCTGTTGCAAAAAAAGCAAACAAGATTCTGGGATGCATTAACAGGTGTGTTGTGAGCAAGGCACGAGAAGTCTGCTCTGTGCTGGTTAGGCCTCAACTGGAGGATTGTGTCCAGTTCTGGGCACCGCATTTCAAGGAAGATTTGGAGATGGTCCAGAGAAGAGCAACAAGAATGATTAAAGGTCTTGAGAACATGACCTATGAAGGAAGGCTGAAAGAACTGGGTTTGTTTAGTTTGGAAAAGAGAAGACTGATAGGGGACATGATAGCAGTTTTCAGGTATCTAAAAGGATGTCATAAGGAGGAGAGAGAAAACCTGTTCACCTTAGCCTCTAAGGACAGAACAAGCAGCAATGGGCTTAAACTGCAGCAAGGGAGGTTTAGGTTGGACATTAGAAAGAAGTTCCTAACCGTCAGGGTGGTTAAACACTGAAATAAACTGCCTAGGGAGGTTGTGGAATCTCCATCTCTGGAGATATTTAAGAGTAGGTTAGATAAATGTCTATCTGGGATGGTCTAGATAATATTTGGTCCTGCCATGAGGGAAGGGGACTGGACTCGATGACCTCTTGAGGTCCCTTCCAGTCCCTAGAATCTATGAATCTAATAAGGGTTTCTGAAATCCTAGTTATGTCTGTTGTTTACAAAATGCAACCTTCTCAGTGTTTGATCTTTAGCAAAAACATAACAGTTATTAGCATTCAAAAGTCGACTAAGATAAGACTATCTATTAGTGTTTCAAAATATAATACAGTGGATTCATTGTGCCCAAAACAAAAGATTACACCAACTGCAAACAAAGGGTCACCGATGCACACACCCATTGTCTAAAACAGGGTCAGCACCACCTTTCAGAAGTGGTCGGTGCGAGTCTTCATTTATTCACTCTTATTTAAGGTTTCGCATGCCAGTAATACATTTTAATGTTTTTAGAAGTTCTCTTTCTAGAAGTCTATAATATATAACTAAACTATTGTTGTATATAAAGTAAATAAGGTTTTTAAAATGTTCAAGAAGCTTAATTTAAAATTAAATTAAAATGCAGAGCTACCCGGACCAATGGTCAGGACCCGGGCAGTGTGAGTGCCACTGAAAATCAGCTCGCATGCCACCTTTGGCACACGTGCCATAGGTTGCCTACCCCTGGTCTAAAACCTAGAGCTCTTTAGACTGCTTGAAATGAGGAGATCAACTATGTTCCAGTATACGAAAAACCCAAGCTACTGTGCTGCTGTAGCACATTAGTGTAGACGCTACCTATCCCATTTGCGTAAGTAATTTACCTCCCCAAAAGGTGGTAGCCAGGTCAACAGCAGAATTCTTCCATTGATCTTGCACTGTCTATGCAGGGACATAGGTCAGCTTACCAACTCCATTCAGGTGTGGATTTTTCACACCCCTTACTGACAGTGAAACTGAGCTAATATTTTAGCGTAGACCAGACCTGAGCCAGGTGCTCTAGAGGAAGCCCTACAGTAAAATTGAAGAATGCTAACAAAGCTGACAAAAATCTTAGGCCAAGTGGCTTTGGTGCATACGGTTTTTGGACATAAAATAGTTGCTGGGTTCTAGACAATGTAATCTCGAGCCTTAGGGAACTCCACCAGGAAGTGAGGTTTTTAAAAAGAGTCTGATTATGGAGGTACTGGACTTTTCCTGGTTCACATGTAGTCTTGTGGAGAAGCAAAGGTTTGAAAGTTGGGAAACTGACTCTATAAAGAAGGTTCAGAAACAATGGGCCAGATGTTCAACTAGGGTAAATCAGCATAGCTCCACTGAAGTCAGTGGAGCTATTTCTATCTACCCCATCTGTGACTCTAACCCCAAGTCTTTGTAGTAAACTACTTACCAAGGACTACTGAGATGAAGTTATAGGAACCTAGAGTGGGAGGGAGAAGGGAGAAAAAAAATTGAACTACTATAATATGAAAGAGGAATCACAGCCACATGATTTCTTCAAAAATATTTATCCAAACATTTTCTATATTTCAGGCATGTTACAGATTTTATTGGTGAGAACTAGAAAGCAACATTTATGAAAAGTCCTCCCCATATTGCCAGCTATATAGAAAGGCCCTTGCAACTTTTAAAGGGAGATAAACCACTGTAACCCAATTGCCCCTTCCAGCGCAGGAGAAACCTCAGCACTGTATTGAGTGGCTGAGCAAGAAAGAAGCTCTTTCAGTTCACCTGCTAAATTAACCACATATCAACTGTGAAGGCCTTGGGAGCATGACACACACCCACTGAATTAAGCTGACAGGACAAAGCTGTTGCTTAGAGAACTGCCTTATACTGACAGGGATAAAATGTTAAGTAGAGAATAACGCATATTTTGAAAACTGCAACCTAAATGCAGTGAGTTTTACACAGAATAACATAACTATTGTGAAAAGCTCCCTTAGAGAGCCAATCAGCACAGCAAGACAAAAGTCATGGTTGTAACACTGATTGGTGGTCTCTACATAGTCAAAACACTCAAACCATATTAGGACATCATATTATATTTTAGACAGGCCTCAAGTTGAGAGAATTTGCTTTTTACCTTTCCATATTTAGGGCCCGTCTACACACAAAATTCACAGTGGTTTAAGTTAAATCAGACTTTATGTCAGTTTAGTTAACCGGGTGCAAGCCTCTGTGTGGGCACACTTATATCTGTTTGAAAATTCTTATATTAGTTTAGCTTGCATTCATAATTTATAGGTGCAGGCTAAACTTATATAAGCCAAGTAGGAATTGCTTTGAGTGCCCACACACAAAGTTGCACAAGTATGATTAAATCTGCTTTAAAAAAAAATAAATAGCACCTTTAGTTAAGCCCTTGCAACTATGTGGGGAGACCAGGTATTAGTCTTTTCATTGTACATGTCACGAAACAACTGATGCAGATATATTCAGGAGACATATACGCACTGAGTTCATTTGGGGTACCACTGTAACTTTGTTCAAATAAAAATTTGAAAACCTTACATACAATCTCTTTTCTATCCTAGACAGATACTGTCTATGCAGCCAAAGAAACATTTTACCTTGTCTGCACACAAACTTGCATTGGTTTAACTAAATCAGGTTTTAAAAAAAGAAGACCTGTCTAGTGTTGGAAATCTTTGTGTAAAGCAGGCCTCAGAATAGACAGGGATTTGTGTTGGAGATTCTGCAAAGGGCAAATCTCATTTCAACCTCTATTTTCATTTGACCACTAGGTGGAAACCTAACACAGGGAATAAAAATGAAATAGTCACCATCTACTGTTAAGCTTGCTACAGTCTCATCACAGCAAAAACTTAACTCACGAGCATGAATTTTTCCCATTTATTCTATACATACTGGGACTACAGACTGGCACAGGAGGATCCCAGGTAAAGTCATGTTGGCACTGTATCAGACTGCTGCCTTCCAACACATAACCGTTGTCACATTCCAGAGTAACATAAGTTCCAAATGGATATGTATTTCCCATTACTGCCTTCTTGCCACCTTGAACTTCTGGGAATGCACATCTGATCTCTGAAATAAAGGTCAGCAAAAATAATATTTCAAGAAGAAAAGGAATGTAAGTTGCAGAAGATGAGATTGCAGGTTTTTTTAAGGTGTAGTCAGGGCCATCCCGAGAGGACTGGGACTGACTGCTGGGCCAATCGCACCAGCCTGCGGGGCCCACCAAAGTACCGTGCCAGGACCAGTCACCCTGATTCGCCGTACCCAAGGGACGGCTCTGCGTGTAGTTATATTCACTTATAAAAGTGACAAGAACCAACATGTAATCCTATTACTGTACCAAGGTGTAATTTGCTGCCTTGTCGCTGGAGGAATGTAGACATACAGGGCAAAATCCTGGCCCACTGAAGTCAGTGGGAGTTTTACCAGGATTTCAATTCATAGTCTGTTTCTTTAGTTTTTATGCACTAGCTCAGTACTGCGTTGAAGCAGAAGAAAGATGTCAAGCTCTTCAAGGCAGGCAACTGCCATTTTATTTTTAGTTGGTTTGCAGGGAAAAACCTATTGAGTCATTTCTATCCTTAATGTTTTGTAGAACAGCGCAAGCATGACAGGACTAAATCAGAAAGGCTAAGGAACAAAATGGATTACAGACAGCAAGGGACATAAAAAGAATTAAGAAGAAGTTCTTTAAATACATTAGGAGCAAGGAGAAAGACAATGGAAATTGTAGGTCATCTAGATACTGGGGAAAGAGAACTAATTGATGACATCAAGAAGGTTCAGGTATTTAAGGCCTATTTTACTTCAGTCTTCATTGAAAGGTTAATGGTGACCCAGATACTGAATATTAACAAGAAGAAGGAAGGAAGACAAGCCAAAACAGGGGAAGAATAGGAGAAAGAACATCTGGATAAGTCAGTGGGACTTGATGAAATTAATACTAGAGTAATTAAGGAACTAGCAGAAGCATTCTCAGAAATATTAGTAACTATAGCAAGAAGTCATGAAGGATGGGTCAGGTCCTAGAGGTCTGGAAGAAGGGCAAACACAGTACTTGTCTTTAAAAGAGGGAACAAAAAGGACCCTGGGAATTATATACCAATCAGCCTAACTTCGATATCTGGAAAAGATACTGAAATATTAAACAATATATAATTACCTAGAGAATAACAGGATTATAAGGACTAGCCCTCATGGATTTGCCAAGAACAAATCATACCAACCAACCTAATTTCCTTCTTTAACAGGGTTACTGGCCTAGTAGATAGGTGGGAAGAAGTAAATGTGATATATCTTGATTTTAGTAAGGCTTTTCACATAGTCCTATATGACAGGGGTTCTCAATCTTTTTGAGCCCCCCACAAAACATGCTTTAAAAACTCCATGGCCCACCTGTGCCACAACAACTGGTTTTCTGCATATAAAAGCCAGGGTCGGCGTTAAGCAGAAAGCAGGACACTGCCCAGGACCCCATGTCACAAGGACCCCCGAACAAAGCTAAGTTGTTCAGGCTTTAACTTCAGCTCCCAGTGGTGGGGCTCAGGGCCCCAAGCAGCAGGGCTTCAGCTTTCTGCCCTGGGCCCTAGTGAGTCTAACAACATTGGTCCTGCTTGGTGAACTGCCTGAAACCTGTTTGAGGCCCCTTCAGGGGCCCAGGACCCCTGGCTGAGAACCACTGCTATATGACATTTTCAGTAAGAAAACCATGGAAATATGGTCTAGATTAATTTACGGTGGGTGCAAAACTGGTTGAAAGACCGTACTCAAAGAGTAGTTATCAATGGTTTGCTGTCAAACTGGGAGGACATATCTAGTGGCATCCTGCAGGGGTCAGTGTGCTGGGTCTGGTACTAATCAATATTTTCATTAATGAGTGGGATAATAGAATGGAGAGTATGCGTATAAAATGTGCAGATGACACCAACTTGGGAGGGGTGAAAGCATTTTGGAGGACAGGATTAGAATTTAAAATGACCTTGACAAACTTGAGAACTGATCTGAAATCAACAAGATGAGATTCAGGAAAGACAACTGCCAAGTACTTCACTGCAAAAGGAAATATCAAATACACAACTACAAAATGTGGAGTAACTGGCTAAGTGGTAGTAATGCTGAAAAGAATTCAGGGATTATAGTGGATCGCAGATAGAATATGAGATGCACATACTCATCTTCAGTTGTGCCTTACAGCAGTGAGGCAAACTCACATCGGGGTAAAAAGTTTACTACCTACCTTCCCTTACATAATGTTTACATCCCCCCAAATACCTTTAACTTCATTTTCGTTAGTATTTCTACACTATTCCATCTTCCTGCTGACACTTTTATAAATCCTTTCAACAGCAACCTCATCCAGCAGTGCTCAGAGAGCCATGCTCTCCACTGGCATCAGAGTGCAAGTTCCACTGAAGTCAACTGAGCTTCTTGTGCTAGCAGTGATTATAGCCCTGTGTGTCTCCCTGCGGGATCTATTCCCAGCTGTGAGTTGTGTTACAGTAGCTGGTGTGTCTGAACATTCTTTCTCTCATTTTAAATCCTGTCTGGTGACTAATACACCTACAGCCAAAGGGAAGAAGCCAATCAAAAATTCCATTCACCTTCACATAGAGGAGAAGGGAGGCTCCACGTTCCAGATGTGGTACAATAGATCGAAGCATCTCCACGGAGGGCGTAGCCAGGTTCACAGCTGTAGTTCACATATGTTCCACTGGGGAAAGCTGCCAATGGCTTGGCATTGTGCTTCCCTTTGACAATGAATGGAGGTGGGGGACACGGCAATGCTAACGGGGGAGAGGGGAAGAAGAATATTTCAATGAAAATCTGAATCCTGTTCAAGAAGAGCTTAAAATAGGAGCAGGATGTGGGGAAGCCCAGGATGCACGAGTTATATCACACCCTCCATTGCACGAGTGATGCAACACATACAAAAGAGATTAAATATCAACTGCCTAGATTCACCTTTCACCCACAAACTCAGATTTTCCCAATCTGCTACTTTTCTGTTCCTACAAATTTCCCTTGACTCCCTTAAAAATCCAAAATAGAATTTGTTGAGAGGGGGGTGAGTTTTGTTGATTTGTGTTTCCATTCACACCTTTAGGAAGCTCAGTGAGACAGTCCACTGCCAGATCTCTGTCTGTCAGGAGGGCAGAGCAGGACGCAGGGGATCAATTATCACAGTGACAAGCACAGTCAAGAGATCAGGGGTGGGTGGATATTTGTATGTTCTCCATTTACAGCTGAAAAGTGATCCCAGGATTCAATGGAAATTTATTTTTTAGCCTCCAGTATAACCCTACCAGATGTTGATCATCTCAGTTACCCTGCAGTCAACCTTGATTCACACTTACCCTCTATGCAGGCTGGAACAGGAGGATGCCAGGTTCCTTCATCTCGGCACTGAATCTGATGGCTGCCATTCAGGGTGTAGCCAGGATCACATTCAAACCTAACCGTGTCCCTGGGTCGATAGACAGGTCCACGTCCAGCTATTTTTCTTCCATTCTGGATTTCTGGGGCGATGCAGAGAACTTCTGAAATTGAAAAGGTGCAGATGGTGTCAGTCTGTCCGGCAAGCAGTGCTATTCAGTGGGCACTTGGTACCTGTGCTGTGCACTGGCTGCCTATCAGTTTCTGGGGAGAGTTGATCGTGTTGCTTTTAACCTCTAACATGCAAACGCTTTAGTGCTAGCCTGCCTAATACCACATCCCACGGGTACCATACTGTTCTTCCCGTGGTGAACAGAGGCCCTACATGGATCCCTCTCAGTGACAGAGAGGAGGGCTGGTGGGAGAGCTCCCTGTGAGGGACCCTCAGTTTGGTGCCTACTCCTTGCACTTGGTGTTAAACAGTAGAGGCCTGTTTGCCTTTAGGACACACACTGCAAATCTTTCCTGTTCGCTCAGCCTGTACCAAGGGAAGAGATTGGACGCAGAGATCTCTCTCTGTGTGTGAGGGGAGTGTGGATATTCGTTTCTAGTTTTTGTAATTCATGCCAAGTGTGCTTAGGGTTTCAGATTGGCCTTTTTTTAAAGTATTTACCTTGTGGGTGTTTATCTGTGCACATGCATGTAGGAATGCAGAGTTTGCATACAGCACATTTATTTTCAAAAGCATTTATTTCACCATGTGTCTAATTAAATGGAGCTTTAATTCCCTGTTATTAATGGTGTTGCACTGGTGAGCTTGTCTTTCATGTTAAATCCTGTGGTAGGAGCTTCTTCCTCTTAGTTCTAGGTAACAGAACATAAACGCACCTTCACACCGAGGAGGGGGAGGACTCCAAGTTCCGGATGCCATACAATAAATAGATGCCTGCCCAGTAAGGGAATAGCCGGGCTCACAGATGTAATTTACAGACATTCCACTGCTGAACACTGCCAAGTCCCGGCCGCTGGGCTTCCCATTGGCGATGGCTGGAGGAGAAGGACACTGCAGCACTGCAGGGAGGAAAGAGAGTCTTAACTGAACCAGAGCTCATGCAGGCTAATTTATAGCAGGGAAAAGATCCACATGCTTGTTTTGAGCTGTGCCGAACACAACAGCAGTGAGCCTAATGCACACCAGGGGTAAAGCTATCTACCTCCAATCCCTCCACCTCATTCACATTCTCCCAAATACCTATATAGTGTGATGAGTCAGTCATGTTTCTTGACATCCACAGATATGTTCCCAACCATCTCAATAAGGCTCCAACAGCTACTTCCACTATATATATTGTGTTTGCAATGGAAATGCTGCCCTTTTGGATAATTTATTGGTTGCTCGGTTGGAGCCTTCTCTACAGTCCCTTAACTTGAGAGGAGAGTTAAGTTGGCAAATCTGGCCAGTATTCACTTCTTCAGGGATCTTTTTGGACCATGGAAAAACCAAAATACTATGGAGAGGAGTATGGGAAACACTGGGATAGCTACATAGATATTTGCATTTCCCTTTCAGATCTCAAAACTAATCCCAGTGTCCTTTTGGCCTCCATGCTCAGCCTTGCCAGATCTTACTCTTCACTGTGATGGTGCCATGAATATATATGACATACTAGAATATGTTCTGTGCTGCATATGCCATGTAACATATCTATGTGAAGGTTATGATCTACTGAATCTATTAATCCTATTAGTATGCATGTATCCTTTTTGTATTCAAAGTTATGAATATTGGCCGTGTACTGGCTTGATTTCTAAATAACCTAAGTAGAGCATTTGGTCAGTTCTCGGAGAAAGGAATTTGCAAAGTTAAGTGCCCAATCAAGAAGCATTTAAGGAACAATGCATCTTGGAATGCTCCAATCCACATAAGAAGTCTTCCTGTAGACATTCAAGATACCATGTGGTCAATGGCTTCTGCCTGTAAACACCGTGAGTCATGCACAGACATGTAACTTGCCCAGGTAACTCCAGAACTCCATCTTGGAGCTGGACTTTGCATAGGAGGGAGGAGGGGGTCTTCACCCACAAGAGAAAGTCTATTTAAGCCCATGGGAGACCCCCTCCATTTTGTCTTCAGCTGGCTAAAAAGGGAGAGCCTCTCCACCTCTGAAAGAAACTGGAACAAAGGATAGTCACCACATGGGGGTGTGAGTGATTGCTGGACCCAGACTATCACAAGACTAGTCTGTAAAAGGAAACTTACTGGAACTGGTGAGATCTTATCTGTATTCGGTTTTCTGAGGCATAGACTTGCGTGTTTTATTTTATTTTACTGGGTAATTCACTTTGTTCTGTCTGTTACTACTTGGAACCACTTAAATCTTACTTTCTGTATTTAATAAAATTACTTTTTACTTATTAATTAACCCAGAGTATGTATTAATACCTGGGGGGGGGGAGAACAGCTGTGCATCTCTCTCTATCAGTGTTATAGAGGGAGAACAATTTATGAGTTTACCCTGCATAAGCTTTATACAGGGTAAAACAGATTTATTTGGGTTTAGACCCCACTGGAAGTTGGGCATCTGAGTGTTAAAGATAAGAACACTTCTGTAAGCTGCTTTCAGTCAAGCCTACAGCTGCTAGGGGACGTGGTTCAGACCTGGCTCTGGGTTTGCAGCAGGCTAGCAAGTCTGGCTCAAACCAGGCAGTGCACTGACATCCTAAGCTAACAGGGCAGGAAAGCAGGGGCATAAGTAGTCTTGGCACATCAGGTGGCAGGTCCCAAGAGATTTTCTGTGATCCAACCCATCACAATCACAATGGGATCAAAGATAACCCGCCATCAAAGCCTCAGTCACACTTACTTCTTTCACAGACAGGGACAGGAGGATCCCATCTACCATCATCTTGGCACTGAGTCTTGGGGCTGCCGCTCAAGGTGTAACCAGGGTCACATTCAAACACAACAATGTCTCTGGGTCTGTAGGCAGGCTGTACCCCATTTGTTCTGCCATTCTCCACTTCTGGGCCTAAGCACGTGGCTGAAAAGGAAAGCATAACAAACTCTTTAGACTCTAACGCACGTGTGGGATGGAATGGGCAGTTTACCCACTGAGCCATTTCCTTTGACAAGTCTTTTATTTCACTTTCATAAGTATTTCTACACTCTGACATCTTCTTGTCACCTGTATCAGTTCTTTCAGCATGAACATTACCCAGCTGCACTCCCAGAATCATTCACCACTGGTACAAGTGGATGCAATGCTACTGAAGTTAAAGGAGCTCCTCTTGTCAGCAGAGACTTTGGCCCACGTGTCTCACTGGAAGTTGAGCCCCCAGCTGTCGAATTTGCTGAATTGGTGGCTTGTCTCAAAGTTCTATTTAAATCCTTTTGCGTGTCTGATGCACTGAGTGAGGCCAAGGGAAGCAGCAAACAGAACAGAAACGCACCTTCACATTGAGGGTGGGGGTTGCTCCAAACTCCAGATGCTGAACAATGAAATTATGCCTCCCCAAAAAGGGAGGAGTCAGGATCAGAACAGTAATTTACAAACACCCACCACCCAGAAAAAAATATCAGCCTCCTTTAAGCATCTCAAATTGGACGATCAAAAAATCACTGGACAATTTACGCTCACTATTTAGTGTGTTATATTGCAAGAGCTAATGACTTATTGCTTTTCTGAATCTTTTACTCATTTGTAACAATCTCGACCTCACCCCATTATAGAAAAGAACTTGACTGCAAGACCACTGTCAGGGGGGAAAACAAAAATGTTCCATGATTATTCAGCATGCAGGAACTAGAGGGTCATCATCCACGTCCAAAGGAAGAGTGAAAAGTGAGTGTAGTTACTGGAAAGCTTGCTGATAATTGATAAAAATAGTGAAATTCAGCTGCAGAAGCAGAAGTACCTGCAAAAGCTGTGGTTGACCAAGAAGTTATTGAATATCATCTTGTAAATCACTTCCAGTTTCCATTTCAAGATGGGACAGACATGAGGATCCTGAGCAGAGGAAGATAAAAGTGCTCTGCTTTCACCTTTAAGTTACAGAAATTCCCCTCAGCAGACCCACAGCTCTTGCAAACTTGGGTCACTCTCACAGCTGGTGCAGTTTGAGGAATCATAACCCCCAAATGCACTGTGGGGAAGCACAAGGATTGCAATAAAACAGAAGGGACAAAATTACTCATCTGGCATCCCCACTGCTCTCAGAGCCCTGCCAGCACTGCCCCCAACCTGGTACATTTCTTATTCTCTGGGTCTGTTCCTAACAATTGGGACCATCCATTTCTCCCATCAAACCAGCCTGTCAAGTCTCTTGATTTGAGGTGAGCATCTGGCAAGACAGATCCAGACTGGGTTAGTGTTGGAGGTGCTCACAGATCAGACAGAAGGGAAACCTGTTTCTACATGCATAATACGAACAAATCAGAGTTTTGACACTTGCCTTGCTCACAGACCGGCAAAGGTGGATCCCATGTGTCATCAGTTTGGCACTGACTCAGATTGTGACCCTTCATGGTGTAGCCAGGATCACACTCAAAGGTAACATTGTCTTTATACGAATAGACACGTCTGTCATCAGATACTCTTCTTCCATTCTGGATCTGCGGGGCTGGGCATCTAACCTCTGAAAAAGAAACGCTTTAGGTGAAACAGGGCCAGAGAGCAAGAAAAAAATCTCTGCACCCGATGCAGCTCTCAAGCCTTTTTTAGGCTTTCAACATTTTCCATGTCACTTGTTGCACTAGCCTATATTACTCCTACTTGAAACTACAGATTGTTGTGGGAAATTTGGAGGGCTATCCTGGGACAAGGAGATGGAGATACATTGGTCACAGTGTAGGTCCCTTCACAGCAACTTTACAAGTGTTCTCTCCTCAGAGAGTGTCCTCTGTACAATCCCCCCTCACCTATGCCTATAATCCTGAGAGGCTCTTGTGGCTAATGCACTGGCTCGGGACTTGGAGATCTGGTTTAAATTTTTGGCTGTGCCACTGATCAAATCAGTATATCACGCTGGATAACTAATCTCTATGTGCCTCATTTCTCCCTCTCTAAAGTGGAGATCATAATTCTTTCCTCCCTCTTAATTAACATTTGTGAGGCAAGCAAATGGGCACATGTAACAACATGGACAGACAGCTGTGACATACTTAGGTAAGCACCTGGACAGACGTTTATAATTTACTTACTCTCACAAATGGGAACTTCACCACTCCATGCAACACGCATGCCAGAAATCTCACATTGTCTGTAAGGCTGTCCAATCAACCGGTGCCTGGAATTAGGCAGAGGGGGTTATCAGTTGTTACCTAGTCCTTTGGTTAGGAGTTCTCCTGTGAAGCTCAGTTATTTGGGAAGCTCTTCTCCCGAGCAAGAGCAGATGGGAACCAACACCAACTACTGAGTGATGATCATAGGAGAAAAGGCTCCTTGCCAACTCAGAACTCCCCAGCCCCCTGTAGAATTAAACCATGGAACGGAATCCTATGTAGACCCAATGAGCTGGCACTCTTTGAGCCAGGGGATCCAAATGTCCTTCCTGTGCCCTCAAGTCCTCCTCACCACAGCAGCATAATCATTCCCCACTATGGAATCACAAGCCACAGGCAAACTAGTAACAGCATTTTCTCCCAGCGCTTTCTGGCAGGTTGCTGCAGGAGGGGTATTATTATGCCTGATCGAGACGGGTTTTGTTTTTCTCATGATGGATGAGATAAGTTTTTGAGGCAGTGTGGCAGGGAGAACTCCACCAGAGAGGTCCTTTGGGGCCATCTGCCTGTCCCAAGTCAGGATAAAGGAGGAGGATTGGGCGTTGGGCTAGCAACTCCACCTCGTATAAAATCAACCTGCTACAGAAACACCAACAATAGAGACAACAGAGACTTTTACCCTGGAAAAAGAAGGGTCTTCAACTCGAAGATGCATGACGCTGGGTGGTGAAAGCCATGAGGAAGCCACTAAACCGATTACCCTTCTTGCAACCAGGAGGATTACCATAGGCACATGGAACGTGAGGACCATGTACGAGTCAGGAAAGACGGCGCAGGTTGCAGCAGAGATGAGGAGCAACAACCTGACAAGAGGCCGTCCAAGAAACACCTGGCAACGCGACCTTCAGGCTGATAGCAAAAAAATGGGCTATACCTGGAACCAGCTAGAGTGAATGGCCCAGAATAGAGGACTCTGGAGATCTTTGGTTGGCGACACATACCCCGATTGGGGTGACGGGCATGAGTGAGTGAGAGTGAGTGGGCCAGGGAGACCCAGCCGGGGTCTGGATAGCTTGAGATTCATAAACTAAGTCAATCATGACTGTTGTAACCCATGCAAGAGTAACACCCCACCCCAGCAGACAGGTCCAAATAGAAAGACACTACAGCAAATCTCAGCTGAGCTGGCTCTGGAGTTCAGCAGCCAGCTGTTGTTATAGGGAACGTCTGTGAAATGGGACTTTCTTCAGTTACAGGCTCTTCCCTTTCGCCTCAACATATGACATGCTCTACAAGGCCACAAGCCAGCACTACAGCTGCAGACCTTTGTTTCTCAGACCTCAAAGCATAGTCCTAGTCTTCAAATGGAGAGGGCAAGGGATGCCCTCTTCTGCCACCGTATCCCCAGCACTCTCACTCGGGCACCTTCCCCGCCCAGCAGGTTCCCCTTGGAGACACCTCCTCAGTCTGGCAGGTGGGCAGTTAGTCAGTGAAAACCCTTCCACCCAACTCCATACAGGAAAACTGCCTTTTCCAAATATTCAGAAGAAGAACCGTTCCCCTGTCAAAGCAGGGGTAAAATCCAAGAGATTCCAAGGTTTGCCCTGGTCACTTGGATCCTACTCAGAGGAGACATCTGTGCTCAGCCAGCACCTTCAGGCAGTACGGAAGAGTAAACTGCTTTCAGGAGTTGGGGGAAATATGAGGATATCCATTTATGTTGCACAGCTCCATCCTAGGCAGAAGGAGCCAGCTCAGGCAATCTGAAACTTACCCTTCTTCACACATGAAGCTAACGGTTGACCCAAAGAGAATATCTGTTATAATAACTCTGCCGTTCTCTGGCTCTCCTGGATGACCACACGATTTCTCTGGTAGAGAACAAGGCAAAGATTAGGCTTCTCCCTTTCAATGCAACAATTATCCGAGGGATCTGTCCCTATTTAACACACTCCACAAAGGCGGCATTTAGAAGGCCCAGAATAGCCACAGCTAGAGAACTTGACTAGTTACTATGAACTATTTAAAGGCACATTAGTTGTATCCATGCTGCAAAATGTTATTGCCATTAAGACCTTTATCGAACAATGGAAACAAAATCCATGAAGATATTCACTTTTACAGAACTTGAGTGCTTCTGACCACATTCGATTTTGAAGGCATGTAATAGTGGGTGGTATCTGCGGCTGTCTGCTGTATCCAGGCCGGCAAGTATAGTTTATAGTCTTCCCAACAGGAAAGGCAGACTGATTTTTATACTCGCTCTTCAGCTCAGCAAAGCTTAACCTCATTGGGACACCACAGCCATCTAGCAAGAAAGAAAACATTCATGAGAAAAAAAAAAACATATCTACTGAACTGGTATGTACCACGTCTGGCACAGGCAGATAAAACAACAGTGTTACAAAGAAACAACTGCAGATCCACTTTATAAAGATTCTTCTAGGTGTTACACTAGGATTAAAGCTGAGGGAAAGAGAACCTTCAGACAAAGGTGCTACTACAACAAAAATCCATAGCTAGAGACTAAATCTCAAATAACATACACACTGGGCCACACTCACCGGTGGCACAAGAACCTCTATTTCCTAATCAACTAAAACATATGCACCTCCCCTGTTTACCGCTGGTCCTAATATCCATCCTCGGGCTGCCATACTCCCAGGATGCTGAAATGTGCCAGTTTTCAGTAGTACTTCAGTGGAAGACTGAAGAATCACAATAGTTGCTTCTGGCCTTAAAGCATATGACTCTATAGGTTCAGCAATGCCCAACGGAATTAATATCCACATACAGCATCATCTATCAAAGGACCCAAGCCCTTCACAAACTTTGATACAACAACCCATTGACTCAAGATACTTAGGTTATCTCTTACTGTAATTTAGCAGCTGAGGCTATAGGACGAGCACACCACATCGCTGGCAGACGTGGGAATATAAAATAACCACTCCTCACACTGCCTCAATCATGAGCACTGTGTTCTAGCAGTATTGTATCTAGCATTGTATCTAGCATTGTATCTAGCAGTTTGTACACACCCAGAGTACCACCATGTGAGTTTTCAGATGGTTTTGAGAAACACATTCAGTGTCACTTCCTTCATTAACATTTTCAAATTCAATTGTCTCATAAGGATATATTTGCCTTTGTAAGAACAGCAGGTTTCTGGGTTCACACCATTTGTTAAACCACTGCAATTCTATGTGTGGACATGCCCTAAGAATCTGCGAGGGAGTTTGTCTATAGAGTCATTTCTTTTGCAGAGCTTTAACTTCATCTTCATTTGTATTTTTACACTATTCCATCTTCCTGCTGACACTTTTATAAATCCTTTCAACTGTAATCTTGTCCGGCAGAGCTCAGGGAGCCGTGCTCTCTACAGGCATCAGTGCGCAAGTTCCACTGAAGTCAACTGAGCTTCTTGTGCAAGCAGTGATTATAGCCCTGTCTCCCCCCACCGGGAGAATCTATTCCCAGCTGTGAATTGTGTTACAGTAGCTGGTGTGTCTGAACATTCTTTCTCTCATTTTAAATCCTGTCGGGTGACTGACACACCTACAGCCAAAGGGAAGAAGCCAACCAAAAATTTCATTCACCTTCACATAGAGGAGAAGGGTGGCTCCACGTTCCAGATGTGGTACAATAGATCGAAGCCTCTCCACTGAGGGCGTAGTCGGGTTCACAGCTGTAGTTCACGTATGTTCCACTGGGGAAAGCTGCCAGTGGCTTGGCATTGTGCTTCCCTTTGACAATGACCGGAGGTGGGGGACACGGCAACGCTAACGGGGGAGAGGGAAAGAAGAATATTTCAGTGAAAATCTGAATCCTGTTCAAGAAGAGCTTAAAATAGGCTGGTCTGCAGGATGGGGGAAAGCCCAGGATGCATGAGTTATGTCACATCCTCCATTGCACCATTGTTGTATGTATGCAACACATACAAAAGAGATTAAATATCAACTGCCTAGATTCACCTTTCACCCACAAACTCAGATTTTCCCAATCTGCTACTTTTTTGTTCCTACAAATTTCCCTTGACTCCCTTAAGAATTCAAAATAGAATTTGTTGAGAGAGGGAACGAGATCTGCTGATTTGTGTTTCTAGTCACACCCTTAGGATGGTCAGTGAGACAGTCCACTGCCAGATCTCTGTCTGTCAGGAAGGCAGGGCAGGATACAGGGGATCAGCTATCACACTGATGAGCACAGTCAAGAGATCGGGGGTGGACGGATATTTGTATGTTCCCCATTCACAGCTCAAAAGTGACCTCAGGGTTCAAAGGAAATTTAATTTTTAGCCTCCCGGCACATCTCTACCAGATGTTCATCATCTCAGTTGCCCAGCAATCAGCCTAGAATCACACTTACCCTGTATGCAGACTGGAACAGGAGGATCCCAGGTTCCTTCATCTCGACACTGAATCTGACGACTGCCATTCAGGGTGTAGCCAGGATCACATTCAAACCTAACCATGTCCCTGGGTCGATAGACAGGTCCACGTCCTGCTACTTTTCTTCCATTCTGGATTTCTGGGGTGATGCAGAAAACCTCTGAAATTGAAAAGGTGCAGAAAGTGTCAGTCTGCCTGGCTAGTGGGGCTGTTGGGTGGGCGCTTGGCACCTGTGCTCTGGATTGGCTGGGGAGAGTTGATGGTGCTGCTTTTCACCCCTAAATTGCAAACACTTTAGTGCAAGCCTTCCTAAAACCACATCCCACAGGTACCATACTGCTCCTCTTGTGGTGAATAGAGGCCCCAGATGGTTCTCTCTCAGTGACAGGAGAGCAGGGAGCAGGAGAGCCCATTGTGAGGGGCCCTCAGGTTGGCACCTTGGTCTTCAACAGTACTGGCCTGTTTGCCTTCGGGGGACACACTTTCCTCTTCTCTTGGTGTGTAGCAAGGGTGGGGATAGCGTGCCTGTCTGTGAGTGTAATGGGAGCGTGGAGATTAGTTGCTAGTGTTTCTAATTTATGACAAGGGTGCCCACGGTTTCAGAAGGGCACAGCTTTTTAATATTTTATTAACAGGGTGTGTGTATGCTTAGGAGCGCAGAGTTTGCATATAGCACCTTTATTTTCAAAAGCATTTATTTCACCCAGTGTCTAATTAAATGGAGCATTAATTCCCTGCTATTAAATTTGTTGCACAGGTGACCTTGTCCTTTGGTAGGAGCTTCATCCTCTTAGTTCTAGGTAACAGAACATAAACACACCTTCACACCGAGGAGGAAGAGGGCTCCACATTCCGGATGCCATACAATAAATAGATGCCTGTCCAGTAAGGGAGTAGCCGGGCTCACAGCTGTAATTTACAGACATTCCACTGCTGAACACTGCCAAGTCCTGGCTGCTGGGCTTCCCGTTGGCGATGGCTGGAGGAGAGGGACACTGCAGCACTGCAGGGAGGGAAGAGAGTCTTAACTGAAGCAGAGCTCATACAGGCAGATCTCCCAACACAACAGCAGTGAGGCAAATGCACATCAGGGATAAAGTTACCAACCTCTATCCAGTCACATCCCACCAAATACCTATAAAGCACAATGACACAGGGTATGTCTACACTATGGGATTATTCTGATTTTACATAAACCGATTTTGTAAAACAGATTGTATAAAGTCGAGTGCACGCGGACACACTAAGCACATTAATTCAGTGGTGTGTATCCATGTACCGAGGCTAGCATCAATTTCCATCAGGTTCTTAGTCTAGATAAGTTGTAATTTCATTTTGCATAGCTGTGGTTAAGTTAGGTTTAGAGAATTGTTTGTATTGTGCTCTGTAAGTTAGGTTTAAAAAATTTGTTGCATTGTGTTCTGTTACTTGCTAATTTGTGTAGTCTTGGTTAAGTTAGGTCATAGATAAGATTTTGCTGTGTTCTGTATAATTGTGGTTAAGTCTGTCTTCCCACTGCCCTAACCCGCAACCCCCGAGCACCCCAGTCACTCGTTGCAGTCTCTCTGATGTTTAAACTTGCAGCCTGTCTGCTCTCTGTGTCTCCCTCAGTTTAAATCTCCCTCTGCTGTCTGCTCACGTGCTCCTCTTCCCCATCACCCAACCTCATTCCTCTACCCCTGCCTCTCTCTCTCTCTCTCTCTCTCTCTCTCCTTCCCCCCCACGTGTTCACCCGCTCCTACTGCTCCCAAACCTCAACTGTATTACTGAAGTCTAGCATAAAACCCCCATTGGTTACCCTTTTTTCTCTCTAACACACCTCACATTTTACATTTATACACTGTGACACATTTTCACCTAGAGTTGTTGGTTATTTAACACATTTTTCCCATAACTGTTAGTTGGTTATATGCTGCTGTAACACACCCTTTACATAAGAAATTGTTAGTTACCTGTTACATTTATATTTCAGTGTTAATTGGTTACCAACTGTATTACCCCACTGTTTGTACCCACTACTGAAAACCCCCTATATACTATTTACTAAAAGAAACCCTCCCCAATTGTCTACCTTAACAAACCCCATACCCCTCACTATTGAATTTTCCCTGTTTTTGCATTTTCTTAATAAAGTTTATTATTTTGCACCCCACCAGTGCAGTAGTTGTCCCCAAGATCCCCTACCTGCTGGCAGGGTCAATTTGTTGAGAGAGGGATGAGTTTTGTTGATTTGCGTTTCCATTCACACCTTTAGGAAGCTCAGTGAGACACAGCATTGCCAGATCTCTGTCTGTCAGGAGGGCAGGGCAGGACACAGGGAATCAGCTATCACAGTGACGAGCACAGTCAAGAGATCAGGGGTGGGCAGATATTTGTATGTTCTCCGTTTACAGCTGAAAAGTGACCCCAGGATTCAAAGGAAGTTCATTTTTTATCCTCCAGGCACAATCCTACCAGATGTTGATCATCTCAGTTACCCTGCAGTCAACCTTGATTCACACTTACCCTCTATGCAGGCTGGAACAGGAGGATCCCAGGTTCTATCATCTCGGCACTGAATCTGATGGCTGCCAATCAGGGTGTAGCCAGGTCATCACATTCAAACCTAACAGTGTCCTGGGTCGATAGACAGGTCCAGGTCCAGCTACCTTTCTTCCATTCTGGATTTCTGGGGCGATGCAGAGAACCTCTGAAATTGAAAAGGTGCAGATGGTGTCAGTCTGTCCGGCAAGCAGTGCTGATCAGTGCACCTTTGGTACCTGTGCTCTGAACTGCTCCCTACCAGTTTCTGGGAGAGAGTTTAGGGTGCTGACTTTTAACGTCTCAAGTGCAAACAGTATATTGCTTAAACCACAATCCCCAGGTTCTGTGTTGCTCCTCTTGTGGTGAACAAATGCCCCACACAGATCCCTCTCAGTGACAGCGAGCAGGGCGGGTGGGAAAGCTCCTGTGAGGGGCCTCATTTTGGAATCTGCTCCTTGCACTTGTTCAGAAACAGTACAGGCCTGTTGGCCTTGAGGACTCACTGCAAATCTTTTCTCTTGACTGAGCGTGCAGCAAGGGTAGGGATTGGGGTCAGAGGTTTGTGTGTCTGTCTGTGTGTGTGAGGGGAGCATGGATAATAGTTCCAGTTTTGTGATTCATGTCAAGTGTGCTTAGGGTTTCAGACAGATACTTTTTCCCCCCCCAATATTTCCCTAATGGATGTATATCTGTGCATGTGCGCACAGGAGTGCAGAGTGTGCATACAGTGCCTTTATTTTCAAAAAGTACTTGTTTCACCATGTGTCTAAATGGAGCTTAATTCTCTGCTATTAATTCTGTTGACTTTCGTGTTAAATCCTGTGGTAGGAGCTTCTCTCTTAATTCTAGGTAACAGACATAAATGCACCTTCACATCGAGGAGGGGGAGGGCTCCACATTCCGGATGCCATACAATAATACAATCATCCAGGCAGGCAGCTGGCTGAGTGGGTCCGGTGGACAGGTCCCGGAAAAAAGGCGCAAAACGATTGTCTGCTGTTGCTTTCATGGAGGTGGGGGGCTGACGACACGTACCCAGAAACACCCGCGACAAAGTTTTTGCCCCATCAGGCATTAGGAACTCAACCCAGAATTCCAATGGCCGGTAGAGACTGAGGGAACTATGGAATAGTTACTCACAGTGCAATGCTCCGAAAGTCAGCATTAGCCTCAGTACTGTGGATGCACTCCGCCGAGTTAATGGTCTTAATAGTCTTAAGTGGGGACACACACAAATCGACTGTATAAAATTGATTTAAAAAAAATCAACTTCTATAATTCGACCTAATTTCATAGTGTAGACATAGCCCTTAGTCACACTTACTTCTTTCACAGACAGGGACTAGGAGGATCCATCTACCATCATCTTGGCACTGAGTCTTGGGGCTGCCGCTCAAGGTGTAACCAGGGTCACATTCAAACACAACAATGTCTCTGGGTCTGTAGGCAGGCTGTACCAATTTGTTCTGCCATTCTCCACTTCTGGGCTTACGCACGTAGCTGAAAAGGAAAGCATAACAAACCCTTTAGACTCTAACACACGTGCAGGATGGAATGGACTGAGCCATTTCCTTTCATAAGTCTTTTACTGTACTTCAATTTCATAACTCTATTTCTATACTCTGACATCCTCTTGAGCCCTTTATATCGATATGAAGGGCCTCGTTGTGTGGACGGGTGCAGGGTTAAATCAGTTTAACGCTGCTAAATTCGGTATAAACGCGTAGTGTAGGCCAGGCCTCAGTCATGCTTCTTGTAAACCCCAGACATTTTCCCAGTCTCCTTAGTAAGGAGCCAAGGGCTATTTGCACTGTATATTTTGTGTTTGGAAATGCTGCCACTTTCAGACTATTTCTTGGTTGACAGGGGCCATCCATAAGTTCCCTTAACTTGGGAGCGGGGTTAAGTTGGCAAAGCTGACCAGGACTCAGTTCTGCAGGAATCTTTTTGGAGAGTGGAAAAGCCCGGATACTATGGAGTGGAGCAAGGGGAAACACTGGGATAGCTACACATATATTTGTATTTCCCTTTTCTGATCTCAAACTAATCCCTCCCTCAGCCAGTCTCCTTTTCTTACCGGTCCTCCATACTGGCCAGTACTGGCTTACTTTCACCTCTGGATGCAGGGGATCAGCTATCACAGTGACAAGCATAGACAAGAGATTAGAGGGTGGGTGGATATTTCCCCATTCACAGCTGAGAAGTGTCCCCAGGATTCAAAGGAAGTTTATTTTTTAGCCTCCAGGCACAACCCTACCAGATATTGATCACCTCAGTTACCCAGCAGTCAACCTAGATTCACACTTACCCTGTGTGCAGATTGGAACAGGAAGATCCCAGGTTCCTTCATCTTGGCACTGAATCTGATGGCTGCCAATCAGGGTGTAGCCAGGATCACATTCAAACCTTAACGTGTCCATGGGTCTATAGACAGGTCCATGTCCAGCAGCTTTTCTTCCATTCTGGATTTCTGGGGCAATGCAGAGAACCTCTGAAATTGAAAAGGTGCAGAAGGCGTCAGCATGAACTGGGAAGGGTGCTGTTCAGTGGGCGCTTGGCACCTGTGCTCTGCACTGGCTCCCTACCAGTTTCTGGGGAGAGTTGATCATATTTCTTTTAACCTCTAACATGCAAACACTTTAGTGCTAGCCTGCCTAATACCACATCCCACAGGTACCATACTGCTCCTCTCATGGTGAATAGAGGTCCCAGATGGTTCCCTGTCAGTGAGAGAGAGAGCAGAGCTGGTGGGAGAGCTCCTTGTGGGGGGCCCTCAGGTTGGCGCCTTGGTCTTAAATAGCACTGGCCTGTTGGCCTTTGGGGGACACACTTTCCTCTTCACTCAGCATGTAACAAGGGTGGGGATAGCCTGTCTGTCTGTGAGTGTGAGGGGAGTGTGGAGATTAGTTGATAGTGTTTCTAATTTATGTTAAGGGTGTCCAGGGTTTCAGTCTAACATGGTGTGTGTATGCTTAGGAGGGCAGAGTTTGCATACAGCACATCTAATTTCAAAAGCATTTATTTCACCCTGTCTCTATTTAAATGGAGATTTAATTCCCTGCTATTAAATTTGTTGCACCGGTGACCTTGTCTTTTGAGTTAAATCCTGTGGTAAGAGCTTCTTCCTCTTAGTTCTAGGTAACAGAACATAAACGCACCTTCACACTGCGGAGGAGGAGGGCTCCACGTTCCGGATGCCGTACAATAAATAGATGCCTGTCCAGTAAGGGAATAGCCAGGCTCACAGCTGTAATTTACTGACATTCCACTGCTGAACACTGCCAAGTCCTGGCTGCTGGGCTTCCCGTTGGCGATGGCTGGAGGAGACAGACACTGCAGCACTGCAGGGAGGGAAGAGAGTCTTAACTGATGCAGAGCTCATACAGGCTGATCTCCAGAAGGGAAAAGATCTATATGCTTGTGTTGAGTCGTGTCCAATGCAACAGCAGTGAGGCAAATGCACATCGGGGGTAAAGTTACCGACCTTCAACCATTTACATCCCCCCAAATATCTATAAAGCACGATGACTCAGTCATGCTTCTTGTAACCTCCAGCCATTTTCCCAGATGCCTTAGTAAGGTCCAAGGGTTATTTCCACTGTGTATTTTATGTTTATATTGGAAATTCTGCCACTTTGTGACTATTTATTAGTTGGAAGGGGCCATCCATAAGGTCCCTTAACTTGGGAGGGGAGTTAAGTGGGCAAAGCTGACCAGGATTCAGTTCTGCATGGATCATTTGAAGAGTGGAAAAGCCCAGATACTATGGAGAGGAGCAAGGGAAACACTGGGATAGCTACAGAGATAGTTGCATTTCCCTTTTCATATCTCAAACTAATCCCACAGTCCTTTTGGCCTCCATACTCAGCCCTGCCAGTATGGCCTCCCATACTCAACACAATGGGATCAAAGATAACCCACCATCAAAGCCTTAGCCCTTGTCTACACTGCGAGTTTAGGTCAAATTTAGGAGCGTTATATCAATTTAACCCTGCACCCGTCCACATGACGAAGCCGTTTTTTTCAACTTAAAGGGCTCTTAAAATTGATTTCTGTACTTCTTCCCTGACCATGGGATTAGCACTGAAATCGACATCGCTGGGTCGAATTTGAGGTAGTGTGGATGCAATTTGACGGTATTGGCCTCCAGGAGCTATCCCAGAGTGCTCCATTGTGACCACTCCGGACAGCACTTTGAACTCAGATGCACTAGCCAGGTACACAGGAAAAGCCCCGGGAACTTTTGAATTTCATTTTCTGTTTGACCAGCGTGGCGAACTCAGCAGCACAGGTGACCATGCAGTCCCCCCAGAATGTTTCTACTTTCCTCCTATCAGCTCCATCCCTGAGGTTATCGCAGATTAGAAGGTGAAAAGAACGCACTCGCGATGACATGTTTTCCGAGCTCAGGCAGTCCTCCCGCACTGATAGGGCCCAGCATAATGCATGGAGGCATTCAGTGGCAGAGGCCAGGAAAGAATTGCTGTGTTTGCTTAATGGCAAAAGTATCATGTCTCGGTAGCGATCCTGCCTGAGCCAGGTCGCTGTGTCATCCTTGGGCAGGGGCATGACCATGACCACTTTGTGAGCAGGAAGGCCTTAGATATAGACATGGTTGCTTCTGTAGCTAGAGAAAACATTCCTGTGCATTCGGCATAGTCTGTGGCAAAAAAAGAGTAGCCCCGCAGTGCAGCGGTGATCACATTCACCTAACACACAAAACATCACCAGTTTGAAACCAGGCAGAAACAGGTCACTGCTCCTTTTTCTGACTCCCGTCTTGCATTTTTAGACTTAGAACAGACCCCGCTGTGAAATTTTACTTTGAATTATATCAATTATGAGTTTAATATGGAAGCTCTCTCTCAGTTATAGTCCTGGGTTCCTTACCCTTTCAGCTGCTCTGATAAATTAACATTTTTGTTAGGGGCAGGGGAAAATTTTCATGAAGCCTTTTATAGTGACTAAATGCTATCTAGGACCCCGAAATAATCTTAACGTGGCCCATAGAGTGCAATCCTTCATTCTGGATTTGTCATTCCACAAGTTGAACTGCTCCTTAGTACAGTTCAGGCTTCATGAGCCATTGGAGCAAGGGGCAGGCTGGGGTAGGTACGACCGCGCGGTAATGCCGGCAGGGAGAGCAGCCTGAGGGAAAAGCTTCCACCTCACATGATATTCCAGGCAGGGGCCAGGGCTGAATCTCCATGAGACGAAACTTAAAGAAGAGAATGACCTGGAGTCACTCCCATTCAGTGCTCTAAGAGGAGGATAGCCATGTCTGTCCAGGCACCCCTGATTGACCTCACCAAGGTTTGCCAGTTGAGCAGGACCCCGGCAGTCAGGAGCCAGCGGACGGAGCCCCAGACCGACAGCAGGCTGAGCCGCTCAGCCCACTGCCGGTCTGGGACTCTGTCCACCGACCCGCTCAGCCCACTGCCTGCCAGGGTTCCAATCATCCAGGCAGGCAGCTGGCTGAGTGGGTCCGGTGGACAGGTCCCCGGAAAAAAGGCGCAAAACGATTGTCTGCTGTTGCTTTCATGGAGGTGGGGGGGGCTGACGACACGTACCCAGAAACACCCGCGACAAAGTTTTTGC
>NC_133772.1:13147463-13159265 GCF_003597395.2 Chelonoidis abingdonii
CTGTATGCAGACTGGAACAGGAGGATCCCAGGTTCCTTCATCTTGGCACTGAATCTGACGACTGCCATTCAGGATGTAGCCAGGATCACATTCAAACCTTAACATGTCCATGGGTCTATAGACATGTCCATGTCCAGCAACTTTTCTTCCATTCTGGATTTCTGGGGCAATGCAGAGAACCTCTGAAATTGAAAAGGTGCAGAAGGCGTCAGCATGAACTGGCAAAGGTGCTGTTCAGTGGGTGCTTGGCACCTGTGCTCTGCACTGGCTCCCTACCAGCTTCTGGGGAGAGTTGATGGTGTTGCTTTTAACCTCTAAAATGCAAACACTTTAGTGCTAGCCTGCCTAATACCACATCCCACAGAGTACCATACTGCTCCTCTCATGGTGAATAGAGGCCCCAAGTGGTTCCCTCTCAGTGAGAGAGAGAGAGAGAGCAGAGCTGGTGGGAGAGCTCCTTGTGAGGGGCCCTCAGGTTGGCACCTTGGTCTTAAATAGTACTGGCCTGTTGGCCTTTGGTGGGACACACTTTCCTCGTCACTCAGCATGTAGCAAGGGTGAGGATAGTGTGCCTGTCTGTGAGTGTGAGGGGAGTATGAGATTAGTTGATAGTGTTTCTAATTTATGTTAAGGGTGTCCAGGGTTTCAGTCTAACGTGGTGTGTGTACGCTTAGGAGTGCAGAGTTTGCATACAGCGCATTTATTTTCAAAAGCATTTTTTTCATCCTGTCTCTATTTAAATGGAGATTTAATTCCCTGCTATTAAATTTGTTGCACCGGTGACCTTGTCTTTTGAGTTAAATCCTGTGGTAGGAGCTTCTTCCTCTTAGTTCTAGGTAACAGAACATAAATGCACCTTCACATTGAGGGAGGAGGCAGTTCCAAGCTCCAGAAACTGTAGAATGAAGTGATGCCTCCCCAAAAAGGGAGGAGCCAGGATCACAATGATAATTTATAGATAGTCATCACTCAAAAATAAAAAAAATCAGGCTCCTTTAAAGCATCTCAGGTTGGACAACTAAAAATCACAGGACAATATAGGCTCACTATTTAGTGTGTTACATTGCAAGTACTTACTGCCTATAGCTTTTTATGACTCTTTATCTCATATGTAACAATCTCATCCCCACCCCATTATAGAAAAGTGCTTGACTGAAAGACCAGTGTGAGGGAGAAAAAGAAAAAATGGTTCCATGTGTATTCAGTATGCAGGAACTAGAGGGTCGTATTCCACCTCCAAAGGAAGAGTGAAAAGCATGTGTAGTTACTGGAAGGACTGCTCATAATTGATACAAAGTGTGAAATTCAGATGAGGAAGCAGAAGTTCCTGCAAAAGCTGCGGTGGACCAAGAAGTTATTGAATATCATCTTCTAAACCACTTCCAGTTCCCATTTCAAGATGGAACAAACACAAGGATCCTGAGCAGAGGAAGATAAAAGTGCCCTGCTTTCACCTTTAAGCAGGGTTAAAGAAATTCGTCCTCAGGCAGACCCATGGCTCTTGCCCCACTGGGTCACTTCTTGCAGCTGGTGCAGTTTGAGGAATCCTGACCCCCAATGCGTTGTGGGAAAGCACAAGGATTGCAGCAAACAGAAGGGACAAAATTACTCATCTGGCATCCCCGCTGCTCTCAGAGCCCTGCCAGCACTGCCCCCAACCTGGTTTGTTTCTTATTCTCTAGGTCTTTTACTGTCTTTTGGGACTGTCCACCTCTCCCCTCAAACCAGTCTGTCAAGTCTCTTGATTTGAGGTGAGCATCAGGCAGGACAGATCCAGACTGGGTTAGTGTTGGAGATGCTCACAGATCAGACAGAAGGGAAACCTGTTTCTACATGCATAATACGAACAAATCAGAGTTTTGACACTTGCCTGGCTCACAGACCGGCAAAGGTGGATCCCACGTGTCATCAGTTTGGCACTGACTCAGACTGTGACCCTTCATGATGTAGCCAGGATCGCACTCAAAGGTAACACTGTCTTTATACGAATAGACACTTCTGTCACCAAATACTCTTCTTCCATTCTGGATCTGTGGGGCTGGACATCTAACCTCTGAAAAAGAAATGCTTTAGCTGAAACACAGGGCCAGAGAAGAAGAAAAAAATTCCTGCAGCCTACGCAGCTCTCAAGCCTTTTTACACTTCCATAACTTGTTGCACAGCCCAGGGGTTCTTAAACTTCCTTACACCAGGACCCCCTTCTGACAACAAAAATTACTACACGATCCGGGAAGGGGAACAAAGTCTGAGCCTGCCCAACCCCCGCCATCCCAGACAGGGGGACCAAAGTCAAAGCATGAACCCCAGCGCCCCAGGAAGGGGGCCTGTGACCTGAGCCCAGCCACCCGGGCCTGAAACCCTCGGGCAGTGGGATTCAGACTTTGACTTCGGCCCCAGGCAGAGGGGCTCGGGCTTCGGCTTCAATCTCAGGCACTAGCCTATATTATTCCTACTTGAAAATACAAACCGTTGTGAGAAATGTGGAGGGCCACCCTGAGAGGAGGAGATGGAGATACACTGGTAATAGCGTAGGTTCCTTAATAGCAACTTTGCAAGTGTTCTCTCTTCAAGGTGTGACCAGGGCACTAATCTCCAAGACATGGGCGCACCCCCAGGGTAAAGTCAAGGAGCTCAGTCCTACATGGAACCAAGGGCCTTCACACCCGCTGACATTGAGGGAGCTCAGCAATCTGCACAGTCAAGTCCAAGATGCTTCAGGAACCTGGTGCTCCCAGCAATGTGCCCTCTCTTCATTACCATTAGAAGTGCCAGGATCTTTCAGCCTGTCCACCAAACTCCTTCAAATATAAAATTCTACAAATCTGGCTTATATTTATCCCAAGTGCATTCGTAATAAGAGGTCAAGTGTTTGGGACTAACACAGCTGTACCCTATCCCATTATCCACTGCACCAGCAAGCCTGTGTCCTTCACCCATAGGGGGGTAGACTTTGCAGCCACACTGATGGAACTACTCCTAAACACTATGCAAGTTCCACAGACAGAGATCTCGCAGGATTAAGCCTTTTTCTTTTTAAGGAAGATTTTTCTGATGTGCGTTCAGTTGTCCCTTTCAAGAACAGAAATCCCCATGCTAATGGGAAATAGAGGGCTACCATAACATCCCCCACTTTTATTCCCCTGTGGCTAGGATCAAAGGTCTTTAACAGCCTTAACAGAAGCTGTGACCCTACATGGGTTGAAAACAGAGATCCTTTAAGAGTGCATTGTGGCACCAGTTTCCATCTCAAATCTTTAGCTCCGCTCCAGAGCTATCCAGTCTCTAACATGAATCCTAGAAAATCTCGTGGAGATGTTGCCATGGGCAGGCACACTAAGTGCTGGAATTTAACTGGAGTCTCACTTTTGTGGGTTTGTCTGAACCTGGACTTCCTATACATGGAACAGCAGAGCAGGGAGGGGTTTTTCACCTACACAAACCCTACCTCCACAACGAGGGGGACGCGTACTCCATACTCCATTTAGCCCGTCCTCAGTTGTGCAGTGAATAGAGGCTTCACCAGTGAGTGAGTAACCACTGTCACATGTGTAGGTTACAGCTGACCCATAAAAGAAGTTTTTCATTAACGTGCGTCTTCCATTGGGGATGTCTGGAGGCGGAAGACACGGAATACCTGGAGAGACACAGGAGAGTGTATTTTAGAATCAATACTGGTAGAGAAGCAGCTCCAGTTACTTGATCTGATAAAGAAATTTAGGAGCCTTAGCTATGAAACCACTAGAACGAGCAAGGCCGACAGCTAATGCACCATGGGTAATTATACCCAATTCTCTTCAGCGCTGATGGTCTGCAAACCACAAAAGTGACTTACTAGGATAACATCTGAATGGTCTACACCTTCCTTCATATGGACTGTTTTAAGATCAACCTGTTGCATACCTAGCAGATGTTGAAAAACACATGATTTTCCTGTTGCACCATAAGGTGGTGAACACACCAGGGCATGTGAATGCCTTAAAGCACAGGTACTGAACTCCATCTCTGGTTTTGGATTAATATAAGTGGGTATCAGGTAAACCTGTTACGCTACTTGGAAATCCAGAAGGGCCAATAACTACCCTGGTGGGGGCATTTTATCAAGTTGAATGCCTTTGGCAGTTACTCAGTTATCAAAGAAAGACCAAAATCTGATTGCCAGGAACTTAAACACATTTCTCTCTTAGGCATAACCCCCCTTCAATATGGTCTCATTCTTAAGATACTGGCATTGGACTCAGGAGACCTGGGTTTAATTTTTGGCTTTCTTACAGACTGACTCCCTAAATGATATATCAGGTAATCACTCTGTGCCTCAAGTGAGACTTTCCAGGTCAGGGATCATAATTCTTCCATATCTGTTTATTCACATTTGTGAGATATTCAGAGGAGGGGGGGGGGCGGGGGTGCACGCTAAGCAATCGCCTCCAACAGACAGCTGTGACTCTTACGCTAAATGGGAACATCCACCACTCCATGCAACGCGCGTAAGCCAGAAATCCACATCGCACTAAGAGACACGGTGCCTGGAGTAGCAGAGGAGGTTAGCAGTTTCCTATGTCTTGGTGTTGAGCTTACTGTGAAACTCAGTATCTTCGGAAGCATCATCTCAGCCCCACGCAGGTGGGGATTCAAACAACTACAAGATCATTTTTGAGTGACCATCACAGGCAGAAACGCTCCTTGCCAGAGCTAAATCACCCGCCCATCTGTAGATTAAATCTCTGGTAGGAAGCCTACGATAGGACCAGAGCCTGGCGATTCACCTTACGAGCCTAGGGAATCCAAACCTCCTTCTGTGTCCTCACGTCCTCCCTCACCCATCACTGATAATTCTGACCACCAGACCACAGGCCAATCTAGTAACAGCATTTATCACGCAGTTTACACAGAATCTACCACGTAATCTTGATTTTCCTCATAAGAAAAGAACATATCTGTGGTAGTGGGCCAGGCCGACCCACTGGAGAAAGGCGTGAGATTCCGCTTCGGCCCCACACGAAACACCTACAAGAGCATAGAGCCACTAATACACAAAGCTGGCAGACCTATTGTTTCTCAGACCTCCTGAAGCACAGTCCTAGTTTCAAATAGAGAGGGCAATGACGCGTCTTTCTGCACCATATACAGCGTTCTCACTACAGGCACCTTCACAGCAGGATTTCTCTGAGACACCATGCAATACAGTACTGGCAAAAATGGGCAGTTATGTCAGTGAATGAAAACCTTCCACCACTCCGTAACAGAAGAACAGCCTTTTCAAATCTTCAGAAAGAAGAAATGTTCTCCCATCAAAGCAGGGGAAAATCCAAGAGAGTCCAAGGTTCTTCCCTGGTCACTTGAGATCCTACTACTCCACAGGAGACATCTGTGCTTCACAACAGCACTGTGCAGGCAGAGCTTAGCGCCCAATTGAACTAAAGTTGTACAATAAGCGCAGAGCATGAATGGTAAGACAACAGGAGAAAGAGCCAATCCATCTCTTCCTGCATTAAAAACGATATTGATTGAGCCAAAAATGGATGGTTAGTATGGAAGAGTAAACTGCTTTCAGGAGTTGGGGAGAATATGAGGATACTCCATAATTATGTGTCAAGACTCATCCTAGGCAGAAGGGAGCCACTCAGGCAATCTGAAACTTACCAAGAGCTTCACCCGTGAAGTTGGCGGTTTACCCCACACAGAGAATATCTGTTACAACAACTCTGCATTCTCTGGCTCTCCAGGATGAACCAATATTTCTCTGCGTAGACGAGATGACTAGGATAGCTTTCTATTATCATAGCAACATTATCCCAGGGACTGATCCCTATATTAAACACTCCAAAAAAGGCATTCACAGGAGCATCAGCAGCAAGCCTAGAGAACATTGATAGTTCACTAACTTAACCTATATCATACCTCCACCCCGACATAGACATGCACACGCGACAGCATCATTTGTTGGAATAGGTAAAAGCAGCAGTCGCTCCATGGGGGCGGGCTGTGCACTCTGGACGGAGTCAAAGCAAGTTCGATATAATGAGCAGTTTACTGGCTATAAAGCGGTACAGATTTTTGTCCCAAGGCCAGCTTTATATTCGAGGTAGAGGTGGTAGTTTAAGGACATGTTTAACGATTGTGATATTCGACACAACCTGAGTTGGCTCTAAAGACCTTATCTTGAACAAGTAGAAACAAAAATCCATGAAGGATTGGATCAGCTTTTTACAGAACCCAATATTCTGACCACGTTCGATTTTCAGGCAATGTAAGACTGGATTGTAATCTGCGCGTGTCTACTGTATCCCAGGCCAGGCAAGTAATACTTTATACAGTCTTCCACCGAAGGAAAGGAACTGATTTTTATACTTCGCTCATGTGCATCTATCTCTTTAGTCAGTCTCAGCACAAAGCTTAAAACTATTCGAGTCCACAGCCTCTAGAGGAGAACACACGATGAAATTGACACATGAGAAAGAAATGACATGACTACTAGCTGGTATTACCAACGTCATGGCGCAGGTAGAATATAAAAAGTGTTACAACAGAAACACCGCGCATACTGCTTTACAAGATATTCTTCCGAGAGTGTAGAACACTTAGATTAAAGCGAGGGAAAAAAACCTTCAGCAAAAGATGCTAAACACACAACAATCCAACGAAGCTGGAAACTGAACACTAAAAATAACCACACAGGGCCAAACTCAGTGCTGACAGAATACTCTATTTCCGCTAATCCAACTAAACAATACTAAGTCATTGCCCTGTTGTTTTGTCTAATATGCCATCCTAGGCTTCATAACTCCAGGATGCTAAAATGTGCCAGTTTTCAGTATATTGTCAGCGTACAAAAAAGACTAACGAATCACAATAGATTGCTTCAGCCTAAGCATATTGACTTCATATAGCGTCAGCAATGCCCAACGAGAATTAATATCATTACAGCATCATGCTTATCAAAGGTAAACCCACAGCCCTTCACGAAATCTTTGAATACACAGCCCATTCGACGTCAAGAACATTAAGGCTAATGACTCGTTACTGTAATGCATCTCAGTCTCAATAACATTAAAGGTCCAACGAGGAGGAGGGAGGAGGATAACAGTAAGAAGATACAACTTAAGTTAATCTGAGAAATGGCTGTGTAACTCATAAGTATTGTGTAAAGGTGCATGGGTCCTTTATGACTAGATGATAGCTTGTATGTGGAATATTGATACTCACGTCTGGGCATTGCTGAACCTAAGAGTCACAATCATGCTATTAGGAGCCAGAAAGAGACTATTGTGATTTCTATTTAGTCTATCGCTGGACAAAAAAGACTCATGAACCATGGGAACATAGCAATTTTAGCATCCTAGGAGTAGATGAAATAGGAACCACCGAGGTAATGATTATTAGGACAACAACACAACAGGGGCAAAACTGCATATATTGTTTAGCTCTGATCTAGCCACAACAATATCGCACAGACCCTCACTCACACACTCTGCAGCATCACCAGCACACCGAGAATCAATTGAGCCGCCTGTGCACTGCACTATTCAGCTCTCCATCCCACACAGCCGGATCACCACACCATACACAAGCGATTCTCTGATCTGTACATTAGACACACACATAACAATATGTACTGACGAGAGTTTTACCTTCCTCACCCCAGACAGTTCTAATCACTACGCCGCCTCGCCACTAACACAAAGCCACCCAAAAACACAACCCTGGATCAAAGAATGAATTATTGTAAACGCAGAACTGCGACGGTAATTCTTTGGTAAAACATGTGTTTAACACAATAACTACCCTGAGCACTACTGACGAATAGGTACAGCACGGCACAGCCATAGTAACAGTTATCAACATCCATACTACATTACTATACACAACAGTGTGAATTCATTTACTTCCAAGAGGAGCCTGATGGTGTCCCACAGAAGATTACAGCTATTAGACTGGAGCTGAAGAGCGAAATAAACAAATAAGTCTTCACCTTCACTGTATGGGAAGCCTGGTAAACCACATAACGTTAGCCAGCCGGAGACCACACAAGTAACACGAAGACCGACGCCACACTAACACATTCCAGTCCTTATCCTTGAAAATCGAACAGTGGTAAGAAACACTACACCATAGGAAGGCTTCAGTAAAAGTGACTAATACTATTCATAGGCATTACTGTTCTCTATTGTATCAAGAAAGGTCTTAGAGCACTAGGTTGAGTGTCCATGTCTGGCAAAATGTAACATGTCTTAAATAGCACCCACAATCCATTCTACCATCGATAACAAAAGCTGATCCTTAGGACACAAGAAGATCTACAAGAGCCTTTACATAGTGAAAATCTGCAATTGATATCGAAACTATGCTTTGACCTCCGCCGAGGGACAACAAGACCCCGCCTGCGCGAAACATGCACTCATTAACCCAGTTCCAAAGACCAATGGGGTCTTACTTATGTCTGGATTATGCTCAACAGGGCGCAGGTGAGAAGGATGTGTATTAATAATACACTATCAAGTTCTTGACCTGTGGACTACAAATTTTCTGGAACAGCTTTCTAAATTCAGACACTACTTTGATGGTAAGATGTGATAAAAATTGAGGAAGGACAGCATCATGGGCAATAACAACTACCACATACACAGCGATGAAAGAGTAGAAGCCTAATCCTTCTTCTCTAGAGCCAAACGAGGAATCATGTGCACATCACACACCATCCAGAGAATGAGTTCAGAGAAGGCAGAAGAGTTAATTGTACAGGTATATCCCTTTGGGTAACCACGCAACTTCACGTGTGAAGAGCAAAGGCGTAAAAGTTTCAGAGCCTGAAGCGGCTCCTTCTGCTAGGATTGAGCTGTGCACATATCTTCCATCTGAATTTCACCCCAATCACACCTGACCGCAGTTTACTGCTTACCTATTACATAAACCATACCATTTCTTGCATCAATCAAGATCGTTTTTAAATGCAGGGAAACCAAAATCGGAATTTGGCCATATTTCAGCGGTTTCTTATCATACGCACTCTGCCGTTGATTGTACCTACTTATATTTACAATTTGGCCAAAATGCCTGTCTGCGAAGTGCTGTGTGAGCATCAGATGTCTCCTGTGGAGAGTAGGATCCAATGCCGAGGGAAAACCTTGGACTCTCTTGGATTTACACACCTGGCTTTGATGGGAAGAAACATAATCTTCCTTCCTGAATTTGGAAACAGGCTGTTATTCTTTACGGAGTTGGGTGGAAGAGCGTTTTCCTGACTAACTGCTCCATCTGCAACAAGACTGATGAGGTGTCTTCAAGCAGAAAGTCCCCTAGCTAAAGGGAGGGGAAAGGGAACTGTAAGTGAGAAACGCGTGGGATATGGTACGGCGAGAAAGAGAGGCCGGTCAGACTTGACCTCCATCTATTTTGAAGACTAAGCCAAACTCGATGAATATCGCAGACAACGAAAAGGTCTGACGCAGATATGCTTATGTTATGTTAGAGTGTAGTCACATCGTGGGGGACGAACAAAGGGAAATCTCAAGCTACCTTCAACGACAGACCTCAGCAAGAGGAGTTCTCGCTGCCCCACAATCCCATGACAACTCAAATGAGAGATATACACTCTAATACAGCTGAGAAATCAAAACACCATCTTGGCAAACCCTGCCCATGATAAGTGCCAGGGCGAAAATGCTGATAGACTGTATAAGCAGAAGTTAGCCTGGTCAAGTGTCTGTGGTGTGAGTCCCGTAATATCAACACCAGCTGATTGTGGTGGAGATGTGGACCCGCAACGAAGAAGGAAAGAAAATTTGGTTCTCCTAAGCTCAAAAGAGCAAGCCATTGGGCTAAACGAGGCTTCCGTATAGAGATAATTTCTACAAGGCTGGGGATATCAGCCTGGAAGGAGAAACAGTTTCTTAACAATGATGGTCACTACAAACCCAATCAGTAGTGAGTCTGACCCCACCTGCACTGTGGCTGAACGCGCGAAGCATACAGAAGACCAACAATTCATCCACAGAAAAGCCTTCAGAAACATAAACACACCAAACAAACATTACCGTATAAACACCAGCACTCACCTCCCTCTAGACCCAGTAACGTCCAGGAAACGATTGCATTGGAAAGTCTTCAAATGCCGAATGTCGAGGATTTCTGCACGCGCTGTTGCATGGAGTGGTAGTCCAATGTTGGACAGATAAGTACAAGGATACCTCACGAGCTGACCTGTTGAGGGCATTTAGGTGCAATCACCCCCCCTCCGTCTGAATATCTCACACAATGTGAGAATAAAAGAATAAGATGCAGATACTATATACCCGAGGACCTGGAAAGTCTCACTTGAGGACACAGAGTGATACCTGATATAACATTTAGGTGAGTGTCTTAAAAGAAAGGAAAAATAACACAGGTTCTCTTGAGGTACCAATGCAGTATCCATTAAGAATGAGACCATTAAATTAAGCAAGGGGTAATGCCTAAGAGAGAAATGTGTTATACCGTTCCTGAGCATAAACAGATTTATTTCAGGGTCTTTCTTATGATAAATACTGAGTCAAACTGCACAAAAGGCATTACATACTTAGATAAAAATAGGCCACACACCAGGAGGGTGATTATTGAGCCCTATTGGACGTTATCCAGGTTGCACGTAACAGTACTAAACACTGAAACCCCACTGATATTAGTAATGAGCAAATAACCAGAGATAAGGAGTTCAGTACCGTGTGCTTTAAGTGCACTTCACGTGCCCTGAAAGTAGATAGATTCATCACTTAATGGGAGTGCACTAAACAGGAAAATCATTGTTTTTGATACACATCGCTAGGTATGCACGGTGATCTTAAAACAGTCCTATGAAGGCAAGTGTACACCATATCCGATGTTATGCTACGTAAGTCCTAACATATTTGTGGTTTGCAGACGCACATGAACAGACGCTGAAACTGAGAATTGGGTAGAATACCGAGCATAAAGCTAACAGCGCTTAGACTGTGCCATTGCTCTTCCTAGTTGGAAAAAGTTCCTAAGTATTATTTCCATTCAAGACAGGCTATAAGTATAACTGGAGCATGTCTACATATCCAGTATGATTCTAAAATACACTCTCCTGTGTCTCTACAGTATTCGTGTCTTCCGCCCAGACATCCCAACTGGAAGCCAGCGTAAAGAAAACTTCTTTTATGGGTCAACTGTAACCTACACATTCGAACAGAGTGGTTACTCATCACGGAGCGCTCTATTCACTTGCACAACTGAGGACGGGGCTAAAATGGAGTATGGGAGTAACGCGTCCCCAGCCTCTTGTGGAGTAGGGTTTGTGTAGGGACGAACCCCTACCTGCTCTGCTGTTCCATGTAAGGAAGTCCAGGTTCAGAACACCACCCACCAAAAAGTGAGACTACCAGGTAATTCCAAAATGCACTAGTGTGCCTGCCCCATGGGCAACGATCTCCATCGAGATTTTCTAGAATTCAATGTTAGAGCTGGATAGCATCTGGAGCGGAGCTAAAGATTTGAGATGAGAAACATGGTGCCACAATGCACTCTTAAAAGGATCTATGTTTTCAACACCATGTAGGGTCACACACAATTATAGCTCTGTTAAGGCTTTAAAGACTGTATTAGCCAACCAAACGAGACACAGGGGAACTAACAAAGTGGGGATGTTTTGGTAGCACCTCTATCTCCCATGAGCATAGGAGATTTCTGTTACTATAGAAAACAGGGTACAAAAGTGAACGCAATACACGAAAAATCTTTCCTATAAAAGAAAAAGGCTTATAATACTCTCGGAATCCCTGCGAGATCCTAGTCTGAGGAACTGTGCAT